>NC_056728.1:1923858816-1924028816 GCF_019279795.1 Protopterus annectens | reverse complement strand
CATTTCAGAGCTAGATATGAATGTCAAGACATTAAAATAAATGGAAATGAGTGCTGTGTGAGAAATATGTAGAAATGTTTCAGGGACAGGTCATCTGACAGCACTTGGATTTCCAAGGTATTTTGTTAGCCAAAAGGGTCATTTGCCTGTTTTTTTTTTTTTTTGTGGGGGGGCTAAGGTGAATTACTGTTATAGCACTAACAAGGATGTCTTGCTCTTGTCACTCTCCTTGTTTTGCATCCTGTCTGTTATATTTCACATCTCTAATTTACCAGAGGGTAATATGAACTGGCTGCTTTTTCTGTTGTATATGTATATTTTGTAGTTATGTGATACTTATGTGTATTATACATCCGTTTTCTTTTAGGCCATCTGCAATCATGGCATCGAGATGCATCAATCCGCGTCTAAGACCCTTCACAGATGCTGAAAACAATGTAATAACTGAGGCATTTCGGAAGCATGGTGCCTTCCTCCTGCAAAGGGGAAGGCAAGATATGGGCTGTAGGCTCATATTTTGTGAACAAATTGTTGCCGATATGAATGGAATGAGTGTCCACAGCCAAAGCTATGAACAGGTGCACCACAGGGCCAATGATATGATCACTGCTACAAGAAGGTAAGCAGATGCAGTAGGCTGTTACCTCTTTGTTACAGATGGAGGCCCTCCTAGGGAACCACCACTGACCCCCAATGAGCTGTTCCTTGCAGATCTATGGAACACAGTCAGCTCCCAGGACACTGCCATAAAACACTTGCTGGATGTGGGAGTCAGCATTTCATCACAGGAGGAGTTTCCAGGTAGGCCTTGTTATCTGAACAGCTGAATACTGCTGTATAGTTAAAACATTTAAAGGAATAAGTTAAATCTGTGTCACATGCATTTATTTGATTGATGGGGGATTGAAGTTTGCTATAGGTATAAACTTAGCTTGGAAATGTTAGCCACATTCTTTTTAAACAATTTACTGCAGCTATAAAGGGACAAATGTATTAACCTCTGCATTACTGTTAATTGTGATGTTGTTGCCCTTACCTCTTGCTTAACTTCTTTCAGGACCATTAGACCTCCAGCAATACTTGCCTTCTGCAGTTGATAAGCCAATTAGTTTGATGTCAGTACTACTGATCAATTTAAACAAATGTAGTATGTGATATTGATCTCAGGCATGTTGTGTGTATTGCAGGACTATCTGTAATATTGGCTGCAGTGCTACTTTGTTAGCATATATTGCAGTATAGGAGTGCTGGTATTAATGTACTCCTGTGTGTCTTGTTTTTTATCACAGGTGAGTCTGACAGTGGAACTGTGGACCCTGTGCCACTTGATGTCAGTGTCTCATCAGACACTGATGATGATGGTGGCCAACCTGAGGCAGAGGTTGAATCTGACACAGAGATTGACATACTTCCATCCATTGCATTTCCATCAGACACAGCCAGTAGGCCTACGCCTACCCAGTCTACTGAGACCACAGATATTGGACAGGTGGAGGGGAAGGACATTAATCAGGTAAGCGTGGCTGCTGTGGCTTCAGTGCCCATTGGGTGTAGCCACAGCCAAAGTGTGGGCAAGGTGCCATGCAGGAGGATTGATAGGGGGTATTCTGAGGGGGCCTGCTGACCCTCCTCCACCTGGTGCAGGTGCCATATCCTGTGCCACTCTACATATGTTTAGGGCTGTTATGGAGGCATAGGCACATTCCCATAGGTGCTCCAGACAAATGCTTAGGGTTATGGATGCTGCTCAGTCTGACATGTGTGACTGCCTTCACCATGTTGCCCATTCACTGGATCAGATGAATGACACATTGGAATGAGGGGTGTCTGTGATGGATCAAGGGGTGTTTGTCAGGGAACAAGCAGTATCTTTGATGCAATATCTCCCAGGAGGGGACCATTGTCCTCAAGGGTGTAGGTCAGCCACAGCCACTGTGGCCATGCCCGATCATGCTCCCATACTGACGGTACTTTTACTGCTCCATCAGTGAGTGTTCTGTCCACACCCAGACATGGCAGGCCATGGGGTCATGGTCCTGGGTATTTCCATGAAGAGAGCTCATCCAGCAGACAGCAGTCACATTCAGTTAGCAGCACTGCATCTGAGCATAGTCCTGGATATTAATGTGCCAGTGCAACTCCTGGCAGAGCCAGTTTTCATGGTCAGGGATGACAAAGATGAACTGTCACTTTTATAATGCACTGCTCACATCTGTTGAACACACCATGACTTAGAGCAACCACCCAGCTCAGTTGTGTTCATGCACACACTCACACAGCAGTTTCAACTGTAGGACCCCTACAGACACACACACACACACACACACACACACACACACACACACACACACACACACACACACACACAACAGTTACTTATTTTGCCTCACTGCCCATTTTTATGTTCTTCTCCTTCATACTCACACACACTCACTGACCTCTTGTGTCAGCCTAAGCATCGTGCCCTCCCACACAACACCCTGTGCAAGTGATGATAACTGTGCATTATCCCTGTGTTCTACCTTTCTGATTCAGGGGTACAAATTCAGTGTCTGATGCCCAGGGTGCATAGCTAACTTACTACTATATCTGCACTGGTGTTGTAGAAAAGTTCATTGTACCTGTTACTTATATTGCCTTTGGAAATTTAGACAGTTGATATCATCCACATGTCACAACTTTATTGTAAGGGTTGTAAACTCAGAAACTGCAAAGTATATCATTACTTTGTAACTTCTCTCTGTAATGATCACCACGCAACATGCTGAGCCATATCCCTGTTTTCAATATTTTGAATTCAGAGAGACAAAGGCTTTCTATCCGATGCTCAGGGTACATAGCTAACTTACTGCTTAGTATATCTGCATTTGTGGTTCTTAACTGGTCATTGTATGTTTAACTTATACTGCCTTGGACATTTCCACAGTTGATAGCATCAAAATGACATGATATTATAGTGGATGCTCTTTTGAGGATTGTGAACTAAGACACTGTAATGTGTATAATTACTTTCAGAAATGCCTCTTAAAGGATTTTCAAATCCAAGCATATGGTGCACATCACAGGTCACACCATGATATTCCAATCTTAGGGTTGTATGACAGCATGGCATTTTTGTTTCTCTTTCCTTAGTGCTCTTCATTTAAAGTTCTTATTTGTTGCCACTGTTTATATTCATGTCAGAGGGAGACCACCAGCTGCTGTGGATTTATGCAGGCATAGGCATGCTCAGTATGCCCTTGCATTGACTAAGAGACAATGCATAGCACACTCACTCACCATCTAGGGGTCTAAAACCTTCATCCAACTCAAATACATATAGTAGCATTGGCTGTGTACTGCATGCATCAGTCAGCCCTGACCTAACACTGTGGCAACTGCTGCATTCATGAGGTAAGTCCTGAACCTGGAATGTCTTGTTTGATAATATCATGGCATATCCTTGTATTTCATCAGTTGGTACAGTAAGTCAGTCAAAGGTGGGAGATTTGTAAAGAACTTCACTTAATATGTGACAGCAGAGGCATTTGACTTATATGTATCCATTAGCAAGTAGTTGGCCACAGGCATCAAATATTCACATGTTCATACCTCTCCAAAGTAATGATCATCACTGCATGCCCTCAGTTTAACAACATACATTTGTAATGGAAAATCATTAAGGAGAGAATTTAGAAAGTAATGAGACACAATGCAGTTTCTGACTTCACAACCCTCACAAGATCAAACAGCAGGCAGGATGAAAAACAAGGACAGCAATAGGAGCAACATATCCTTGTTTGCACCATAGCAATAACTCACCTTTGCTCACCTCAAGGGAACATTCTGTGCTTGTTGTACCATAACAGAAACTCAGCTTTGATCCCCTCCCTCAAAATAACAGTGTACACTTGCATGTGTCATAACAGGAGCCCACTTTTGCTCCCCCCAAAAGAGCAGTGTATGCTTGTTTGTGCCAGCTAACCTGGCCTTCAGATGTTAGCAACTGCATATCATGTTATTCCCAGTTAATATCCTCACACATTTCAAGGTCAGTGATATAGACTGGCTTACACACTGCATGTCTCTGGGTACTGGTCAGATAACTGATGAATAATTAAAAACACAGAAAGGTAAGACAGAGCTGCATATTTGCAAGCAATAATCATAATAGGTTGTATGATCACTAAGTGTGCTATGTCCAAATATAATAAAGAGAATTAAATGTACAAATCACAGCTGATGGTTTGACAGTAGTGTACATTCCGATGCAGATGGTTGTATGAAGAATGGCTTCAGTTTTTTGCTGCAAAGCTGTTTGTGTGGCATGGAGGGATAAGGCACCTGTCCTGTTTTCTGAAGGTTCATTGGTGTGAGAGTTGAAATCCAGATCTATGTAGACATATCTCATGTGGACTAACATTTTCTAATGTATATATCATAGACTGATTTTCCTCATTTCAGGTATTTGTCCCTTTTTTTTAATTTTGTTTGGCCTGTGTTTGCATGATGCACCATTTAGTACAAACAGGTTTGACTATGCTCATCTGGTTTGCGTGAAGTGCCATAGTGCACAAACTGGATGAATGGACCACCCAGGTAGCAGACAGGACCCAGGATGCCAGACATAGAAACCAGATCCATTCAATTAACACCAAACATGTTACTCAGCAGTGTTTGCACCCTGAAACACACTGCACAATGGTAAGTGATGGGAAACAGTTTTGAATGCTGCAAAACCAAAAAGTGCACACTCTCAGTAAGTGTGAAGCCTGCAATTGGCAGGAAAACATTATTTTACACTGGTCTTGATCTGTGGTAGGCATGGCAGGTGTTCATGGAGAGGGTTTGAAATTCTGTGCTCAAAGATGGGGTGTCCAGGAGTCCAAAGTGTTTGTTGGACTCCTAATAAAATAACATGGGCCAGGCTATTGCAGAGGGCCTATTTTTTATTTATTTTTATTTTATTTTATTTTACATTTGTTGACCGGGCTAGTCTGGCTGGATACATGTCCATTTTCAGCAGAGGCCCGAGGAGAAAAGCTCCACTATATACTAGTACATAATAATGATAAAAACAAACAAAAAAAAGAACTATTGTGGCTCAGATTACAAATCAGAGGCATAGAATAGTCTTCCCCAGGCTTTGACCAGTGCTACTGCTATCCCCCACACACTGGTGAACAATGTAGAAATTACTACAGAGACCTCCAGATGGGGAAGAAGGATACACCTGAAAGTTGGATCAAGGAATGTAGGATTGTGAGCACCCCAAAGATATGTAAGTATCACTTATAGAGAGTACTTGTAAGAATTAAAAGTTGAATATAGCCAGGATTGGTATTTATAATGATATTCTGTTTTGGTCTATTTTTTCCACACCTGTCACAGACCAAGAACTGAATCCACTAAACCATGCCACAAGATTAGCATGGATGTAAGACACACGTGGTATGTATGGATCTGAACAATACTGTTATCGTAGCATTAAAAGTAAAGACACATTTTTTTGGTTTATTATACAGTTGTATTAAACTGAGTATGCCTCGCTCAACTGTAGTCTGTAGGACAAAACAACAATTCAGAGTATGTGAATTCAAAAACCACACTTCTGAAATATACAATACTGTTAAGTTTTCATCAGTATTGCAAAGTAATGTTAGCTCTCAAAACCAGTGGCACCAATGGCCTGCTGTTAACTGCAATCAGTATAATTGGAACATACATTTGTGCAATGTATGTGCACATCATCAAGGATTGCTTGCTGCAATTTGTAGTATAGTGTGCATCTGCTAAGACCTGTGTAGTCTTAACAGAAAAAAATTATTTGTTAGGAGTTGGTAGTCTTAAAAGTAAAGGTAACAAACATAGTTGAATAATTGTATCAATGCATTGTTTGTCACATATGAAGTTACTAATGTTCTCCCTTTTCTCTCTCACCCCAACCCTTATCTTTTTTTTTTTAATTTGTTGTTTTCTTTTCCCCCAGCACAGCAGGGTAGGCATAGCCCACACTTCACTGGCTACAGTACCAAGGCCCAGCATGTCTGGGATTTAACCTGGTAGCACCCCCTCTGTTGCCCCTGTAGTACCTGGCCTCTCAGGTAATTCTGCCCTTCAGGATAGGCCAGTGGATCCCTCTGGAAGCAGTGCAGAGGTGGTGATTTTACCACCAGCAATGAACTGCCAGGACTGGTGTGTAGGATTGTGCGCCATACAGTTAGTGCATGCCTATGCTGGATAGAGACACTGCTGTCCATCATTGCACTGAAAAACACAAGTAAATTCAGATGTCAGACAGTGAAGCCTTCAGCGCAGTGAGGTGACAGTGATGACAGCTAGGTGGGTGATGACTCAGTTCTCACTATCACCCAGCTTGACATCCATGGGTTTGTGATGTCCTCACCATCACTCCAACCATGCTGTTAACCCACCTCTTGTGTCCTTCACCATCCCTGTGTCTTGTATGTTCTGTCTATCTGCAATTGCTTCCTCAACTACCCAACCTACCTGATTCAGCAAACCTATGTACCTTTACCAACATTCCTCTCTCTCTCGCTCAGAAAACAAAGGACACCTGTCGCCCCCCCCAAAAAAAAAATGTTGTCCCATACATAGCTCTCCATTTAACATGTGTCATCTTGACTCACTTGATTTGGTCCAATTGGCTATACATCATGATTGTGTTGTGGTCACCCTTCTCTCTTGGGTTGACAGTACAAATTCAGCTAATATTTTGCATATCTGAACATTTTTACTGTTGAAGAAATGGATAGCTATGGTTCTTTCCTACATCCCTAGTGTACATTCCTGCTCTCCTTTCACTTTGTTCTTCCCCCTACTTTCTCTGAATTTTACCACTTTCTTATCTTTCCCATTTATTTTCTTTAAAGCATAATTGTGTGATGGTGCGCATCACACACTAATGCACAGCTGCAGCAAAAAGCAGCTATTAGTGTTATATAAAGCTGTATTGGAAACCACTATCATCTGGCACCAAAACTGTACATATTACCCCACTTAGTGCATGAATATCTGCTGCCATTGAGTCATTTAATTATCACTTAACTATATATGTAACATACAAAGCATTGATACAATTATTTGACTCTATTCTATTACCTTTACTTTTAACACTACAAACTCCTAACAAATTTCTTTATTTCTTTAAAGACTACCCAGTTCATAACAGATGCACACTATAGTACACATTGTAGCCTGCAATCCTTGATGTGTGCATATAGTACACATATGCGTGTTCCAATTACACTGATTACAGTTTACAGTAGGACATTTGTGCCACTGGTATAGAGGTATGAAGTTACACTGCAGTAATGATAAAAACCTAACAGCATAGTACATTTGGGAAGTGTGGTTTTTAAACTCACAACCGCTGACTACCCTCTAATACCGCACTGTTATTTTGTCCTACAGTCTACTGCATGTATACTTTTCTTTTACAGTTTAGACATGCATGTTCTCTGTTAGTTTGAGAGTATGGAACTGTTGCTTTGTGCTACAGACTAAGGCATGCGTACTTTCTTTTACAGTTGGGATATGCATGCTTAGTTTGATACAACTGCATAAAATACCAACTAAGCTGTCTTTAACTTTCTATGCTACGATAACAGAACTGTTCTGATGCATACATACCACATGCTTCTCACACCCTTGCCAGTCACGTGGCATGGGCTCTCACATTCGATGCTTGCTCCATGGCAGCTGTGGAAAAATCAGAAGAGAACAGAATACTATTATGAATATCAGTCTTGACCATATTCAGCTTTTAACTCTTACAATTAGTCACTGTAACTGATACTTACACATCTGTGGAGTGTCCCTCATACTAAATTCCGCAATCCAATGGGCAAGAGTATCCCGCTTCCTCCTCTGGAGGTCATCAAAATGATGTTGGCATTGTTCACTAGTGTGGCAGATACCTGTAGCACTGGTCAAAGCCCTGACAATACCATTCCTGGCTTCAGATTTGTATTCTGAGCCTACATAGTCCTGCTGCAGCTACTGAGACCCATGTTCCTTAACTAGGAGTCCAATAAACACTTTTGACTCCTGAACACCCCACCTCTGTGTTCAGAAATGCACTTCCTCCCCACAAACACCAGACATGCCTATCACAGATCAAACCCAATGTAGAATGAGCATTTCCCGCCAATTGCATTTTGTATCCTGATGTTTTCCCACCAATTGCACATATCGGGGTTACTGCGAGTGCACACCTTTTGGTTCTGCAACATTTGAAAAAGTTGTGCATTGCTTAGCATCACACAAACATGCAGTCGGGGGAGCGCACTGCTGGGCAATGAATTTGCATGATGGTAAGCAGTGCACAACAATGGCAAGCAATGCAATTTCAAGGTTATTTGATATACAGACACTTGTGTAAATGGTTTCGTCAAATGGGAAGGCCATGCCAGTCCAGATAGCACAAATATACTTCCATGAACATAGTTCACAGTATACCTACATTCATACTTGTAATAATAAATGGACAATACATACATGAATAAATAAGCAAATAACTGATACAATATTAGAGTCTCAGCCCTCATACATATAAATATTAATATCAGCTACACTATGTAAAGCATTATAAGTGAGAATGACTATAATGTGAAGGTGAACAGCATTAAAAGTGCATGGAATATGCTGTATTTGAACCCTGGATCATGTGTAAAGTAGACCTACACTTACAGCTGTTGCCAAAAGAAGGTTGAGAGAACAGTTGCGTATGTTGCACTTCATTGCTATAATCTGCAATGTCACATCAGTAAAACAAAGTTTGCACAATGTGTACTAGAACTCAGGACCATCTGCACTCCAGGCCTACACTTAAACTGCTGCCACAGGATTACTTAAATGACATTCCTTATTTTATTATTCATTGTAAAGTTCTCATTGTTAATTGCAGCCCAATGCCTCTTACCTTGTTTGCGTTATGGCCAATAGTATTTGAATGCATCTGGTTTATGTTTGTGGCTGTCTGTGTCCTGTGTGCAACCAGGGTGGGGCATTCATCCAGTTTGTGCACTGCCACGCTTTGCACAAACCAGATGAGCACAGCCAAATACGTTTGTGCTAAGCAGTGCATAATGTAAAGACTGCCCCCCCCAAAAAAAAAATAAAACATAAAAAAAAAAATGGAGAAATGTTTGAAATGAGGAAAAACAATCTATGGCAGTGCCCCAAGCAAGTTATATTGAAGAAAACTCAAGAAATATAAAAGCAATTGCCATGCTGTCATACAATCTGCTTTTGCAGCCAGCAACCTTATATGGAAATTCTGTCCGCAATAATCTGCATTCATATTAGAGGTTTCGTAGCCAGCAAACACTGATATGAGCTACAAAGCCTTGCTTACACATGCCACTGCTCATTAATATGCATGGAGCGAAACCATGCAATGACCAACATTGTGTACACAAAAACACTCCAAGTAGGCTCTGCATGAAAGCTACTCAGAGTTTATTGAATCCCCCCAGATGATTATAAAGTTTATTTTAAATTTCAGTGCTGCAGGTCTTTAATAAAGATGTTAAGAGTAGGAATGTAAAAAATAAATTATTATACAGTGAGTTAAAATGACAAAACTGTACTGCACCAGAGGGCATGCCTTGAATGATGCAAGCCCCCTATCCCCACCTACCATATACCAAAGTATACCTGACACCAGCCCTCTGTCTAGTATCTCTAGAAAACAGATAATCTCTGCATTCACCAAGGCCAAAAACACAGCCTCAATTGGACCAGATGATATCCCAGGTTGTTTACTAAACAATCTAAAACAAGACATAGTGGACCCACTTGGCATTCTCTTTAATCATACCTTGAGAACTGGGTATGTACCTGTAGAATGGAGAACAGCAACAGTAAAACCCCTGCACAAAGGGAGGCCATCAGCTGATCCTGAGAACTACAGACCCATATGTCTAATCAGCCTCAATCTGCAAGACCATGGAAAGAATTATCTTGGACCTTAACAACAAGGACATAGGTGAAATACAAACACTGAACCAAACCAAGTTTGGCTTTGTTAAGGGTAGATCATGCTTATTAAACCTGGTGGACTTCTTTGAGAATGTCAACAAAGCTATGAACGAAGGTAATACAGTACAGACAGTCTGTCTTGGCCTTGCCAAGCCTTTTGACACAATTCCCCACTATGGCATCATTGAGAAACTCTCCCAGCTAGGGATTAACCCTTACATTACTAGATGGGTAGCCAATTGGATAACTCACAGTACACACTCTGTCAGAACTAGTAACTCCACCTCCACCTCCACCAGTAGACCCATCACCAGTGGAGTACCACAGGGGTCTGTGCTGGGCTCCCTACTGTTTGGCATCTATTTATCAGAATTCCAGGCCAAAGTAGATGACCTTTGCCTCACCAAGTTTGCTGGTGATTGCAAATTGGGAGTATTCATTGAGTCCCCTAATAATGTCAACATATTACAAGAAAGGCTAACACAAACAAATGATTGGTGCTAAAGCCATGGTCTAAAACTAAATACAGAAAATACATTATTATTATTATTCCCTTTGGCAAAATAGAATTCCCTATAAATTACAATATTGAGAGCACCCCCCTGAGTTTCAACCCAGTGGTGTGAGACTTGAGAGAACAGGTTGATAGCAATCTGAAATTTTACCACCAGGTTTCTGCAGTGGTATAGAAATCCATCTATGTAGTGCATCTCATAAGCAAGGGCATACCATCCATGTCAAGGGATGTTATAATTCCACTGTACTCGACCCTCATCAGACCACTAATGGAGTATAATGCACCCTTTTGCATGTAACTCACCAGACACCTGCAGAAGGTGGAGAGACCTCAGAGGTTTCTCACAAAGAAAATGTAGGAACTCCAAACCATGACTTACATGGACAGGCTGAAAGCCCTGTCACTTTACTCTGTATCTTATAGGCTGCTGCAAGGTGATTTGTGCCTGTCTATAGCGAAATCAACAACCCTGCCCTAATGGAAATGCTACACATCCACAAGTCAAATCACACAAGAGTCACTCACTCTACAGATCTCAATCAGCTTGTGACATTAACAGAACATGCTGGAGAAACAGACATGTCTCCCAGAGACTGCTGCTTTTCTGGAATAGACTCAATATTCATGTAAAACAGAGCTCCTCACTGACCCTATTCAAACACAACCTAGATAATTGGATGGGAGACCGCACATTCGCCCCTGGGGTGTCACCCATGTCCATTATGGACAGGGGTAGCCAGTGTTGATCACAGACCAGCTCTGTTCATAAATTCATTCCACAAACTACCCCGAAATGGGGATACTTGGGATTAACATGGCTAGGTTTGTAAAGGCTCTAGGACTGCTAGCCTACTAACCTCCTATGGACCCTAATTACACACATGCACTTATCATAGAAAACATTTTATTAGGTTAAATGCTAGTTTTGTGGTAGACATTAGTTCTTTTGAAAAGTAATTGATCATTAGTATATTTAATTAGTCATATGTTCTTTTGCAAGTATAACCAAGGCTATTTAAGTCAGCTTTTGCTAGCAAGTGCTTTTTTATGTTTGAAGAAGGATGTGTCAGTTTGTTACAATTTTGAAAGATAAAAATTCTGTATTATTTCATAAATAAATGAACAATATGCATAGCTCCTTCTGTGTTCATTCAGTTTCACTTTTGAAGCTGTTTTGTCTTTCTTTTTTTATTTTTTTTTTACTTGTCATACATTTTCACAATTGAAGAGCTCTGGACTCTTTCCTTGCCATAGCATAGTCATGAAGCTGGTTTTCTTTCAATTTTCAATTTTTAAACACTTAGATATCAAAACTATATGCTATATCTCCCAGCGGGGGGGGGGGGGGGTATTTTCAATGTAAGTTTCTTAATTTTATTTGTCTTGAAGGGTTTGGACCAAGAAAATGTCAAGCAAGCAAAGATTCTGCATTCCTTTACTATTGTATGTAACATTAATGATATGCTAGCACTTTATTCTAAAGATTTACAAATTATTGTAAACATTAATTCCTTGTTATTGTCTACCAAATATATAGGCTATGTACTTTATGTCTCAGTTCTGCATACCAACAATTGTATTCTCTGTTCATATTCTAATGAACTTAGAAGCTTTGTACTTTCATGTCTCAATGCTGCTTGCAACCATTTGTATTCTTTTTTTCTATTACTTTCTTGTAAATTATTCATCTTTCTGTAAACAGGAGCTTTTCTCCTCAGGTCTCCACTGAAAACAGGCCACTTGGCTCAGCTGGATATACCCAGTTAACAAATGTCAAATAAATAAATAAGTTTTTCAGCAGAGTACAATTTCTACACCCGACTGTAATACAGACAAGAAATAATACACCATCAGAATGTTTTCCTGTGACCACTTTAAGAAAATAGCATAGCACAACATAGCACACTTTACATACAAGACACCTCTGCTAATAATCAGATATTTTTTTTTCTTTTTGCAGCTGTACTTATGATTTGTATGATGTAATTAGTCATACATATGTCTTTTACAGTTAATACATTAATTTTATATCAATCAGTCCCTCCCTTCCTTTGTTGGTATCCTTTTTCATTATTATTTTGTTGCATCTATTATATTATTTGCCTGCCTCTGTTTTGCAGTTATGTATAGTAGCTGCCAGAGAAGTGTCAGTGGCTAGGCCTTGGACTACAGTGTCCAAGAGGCTTAGCCAGACCTGGATCTCCCTAGACAACATCATGGGCTGCCTCCCTAGTACCTGCACTGGAAGGACAACAAGGTGACCAACCTTCCTGACCCTTGTGATGCTTCATTGACTGGGTGTGCCATCATTCCCGCTGGTGGTCCTGCCAGTAGTGGTGAGTTTGTGACCCACAGGTAGCTGGTGGCTGGTGGACTAGATGCTGGATGCCAACACTGGCTATCAGGAAAGGCTTCTTTTATGGCTAGTAGAGTCACATCACTGCATGGCTCTGCCAACAACACCTCAGACTGAACCAAATGAGGAAGGTGGATGTAGTGTTGTCTGACCTCCTCCTGCAAATCACATGGATGCTCTAACAGAGGTGAATATACCCACTCTATCTGTACCCTTGTCTAGCCCTCCTTTTTGAGTCAACATTCTCCCGTTTGTTGTTCAGTTCTATCCACTAGCTGCATCCTCCCATTGTTTGCATTATGCATGCCCCCCCACACTTCAGTATATCAGCACACCTATCCTGTCAGTCTTTAGTCTCTGTTTTGCTTTTGAGTGTTTATTCTTGATACCTACCCTCAGCCACTTACCATACCTGCAATGTTCCTTATATCCTTTTTTCAGCACACTCTTCTGGAAAAAAGTGGCCACCTGTCCTAAAAAAGGTTTACATACTCTCTCTCTCTCCCCCTCTCATTCTTGCCTTACTTGCTTCCCATGTGTGATTTCCTCAGCTTGCCGCCTCCTTTTTTTTGTTGTCCAGGAATCCCATTTGCATCCCTTAATGTAATCAAAAACAGATTTCAGTATGGCAGTGGACCTTTTAAAGTAGCATGCCACTTTTCTTGAATTTTTACTTCTTAGCACATGTACACACACACACACACACACACACACACTGAAGACATCCAAACTTGTATCTTTTTTGTCTGACTCCATATCCTTTATTTCTGCTTTTTCTCCCTCACTATAGGCCATGTTGTGCACTTGTACTGGATTAATAATTAGCTGCAACTAAATTATAAAATTTTCACTTTATTAATTGATTATGAACTCTGGGCCTCATTGCACAGCGCAATATGTGCAAGTGACCTGTCACTGTGCTGGGCAATGTTTTTGAATAACTAGTCTGGATCTGAAGTAATCCATTTGTAGATGTGACTGAGTAATATCTCCATATGCTTCATCAAAGAAATAGCATCCACCCTTGAAAATTGTTCAGTCCATCTATATATATATATATATATATATATATATATATATATATATATATATATATATATTAACTTCCTATGATTCCTCCCAGTTGGCTACTGATTACCTGGTTTAAAGATAAGAAGTGATATACCAGTCATTACCCAATACCTACCTTATCCTTTTCATGGTCACAGGGGAATTATAGATTATGCTGACAAGCACTTTATTTACTGCAGAGAACCAGTTTGGGACAGGATACCAATCTTGCATTGAAAGTCTGATTATCAGATATAAATATAATTAATTTTATAGTTTAATACTAAACTGTTTATGTGCCTGATATGGCAGCTATTTAGCTACTATTGATGTGTAATAAGCTTGCTCATTTCAGAGTCTGCTTTATCATATTACCTTGGTGCACAGGAATGTACAAGAAAATTGTGATGTAGGCTGATCATATCTCTGTCATGGAAGACTATGAAAATTTTCCTGTGATCTCCTCACAGTTAATGTCATTTCTCATTCTAGTTAAAACCTAGTTCTGGTAGAATAGCTATATACAAGAAGATGAGTAATCAGTACTGTGGTCTGATAACAATGCATGACATCAAGTCTTGTACAGTGGAAGGCCAGAGTTGGTCACATCGTTCATCTAGCAATAACTAAGGCGGTTAAGCAGTAGTAATACAGAACAAGACTACTAAACTGCTAGGGACTTTGACAGGATGACTTTCTAGTAGTCATTTTCCCTTAGGGAGCCTCCGGTATTTTTTTTGTTTGATAATTATGCTGTCTATGAGAGCAGTGAAACAGATGCAAAATCAAAGGGCTGAATGTTGATATGCTAAAGGTATTAATACAAAACATTAGGGGTGGGTACTGTAAACTACATGCAAGAGAGAGACAACAGAAAATATGCTTTATAAAATAATAAATGTCTTCGACAGCAGTGCTTTGCTACACATATATTCTGCAATTGCAGCTCAACTGTGTCTGGTAGTTATGTTATATGTTCCCTCTTTCTTTTGTACTTGTACAGATGATGTGTGGGAGTTCTTGTCTGTATGTCAGATCTTTTTTCTTTCTTTTTTTTTTTTTTTACTTTTAATGAGCAATAGGTCCCCAGAGGTAAATGGAACAGGCTTTCCTTCTTTACTTTGTTGTCGGAGAGAAACTTTATTTTTTCTTGGTAAACAAATGCTCTTCCATATAGTTATTCAATCTTCAGGAGATTATTGTGTTAATTTTTAAAGTCTATATACTCTGTGATACCCGAGTAGTTGTTGCAGACATATTAACTTTGAAGCGATATATAACTATACTCGTAAGGCAGCATATAATATTAAATGGTTTGCTATCACTTCTGAGTGTAAATTATTTGAAAGATAATATGGCTGATGCGTTTGTACTCAACACAGATGACCGAACAATACAATTGTCGATTGGTGTTTTTTGTGGATATTTTCGAACAGCCATAGTCAAAACAGGAAAGACCGCGTAGTATATCTTCAAATCTACTCAACATTCTACAACAGTTTTTGCAGGGGGGCAAGCCCCCTTACACCCCCCACACCCTCTTACTTATATATACAAACTCCGAGATCGCACTACACTGAGGAAAGGGTACATTTCCCGATCCCCACTATAGTGCGATCTACACGACATTGTCGAACCTTGCTATAGCGAATGTTCACTATTGTAAGGTTTGACAATGCAGAAATCGCAATTCCAGTTCTGCTACCTGAGTTTCGCACATTGGTTGATTGAACATAGTGTGATCGACAATGTGATAGTAAACCATATTAAATACGTGCTTTACTGGTTTACTTCATTAAGCACACAAAGCATTGATTATAATGATTCTTGGTCAAATATATAACAGTTTGTAGTAGGTACTTCAGTTTGTATTGGAGTACTGTAATGAAAATTATGTCAATAAAATTTATATTTATTAAACAGATGCTGCATTGCTGTGTTGTTTCCTTACTTGTGAAAAAGTCAATAACTTAAGAAGTGAAATCCCATAAACTTTAATAATTTGAAGTAAGAGTATATTACTAACATCAGTGAAATGCCTGTAGTGAACAAATTTAAGATTCTGTGGTTGGGTTTGTTTAAAATTTCAGAAGTAGAAGACTTCCTTGAATGGAAAAATCAATTAAATCTTTATTAGAAAAAGACATTTATTGCAGTAATGTCTTCCATCACATGAAAAGGTACCTTAGATATAGGCTGTATAGACTTGTCCTCAGTAAGTGGATCCTTATTAAACACCCAACGCTCTTAAAACATATAAATCAAGTTCCTAGCAAGATGTCTGGTTTCATTCACTTTCTTAGAATCTTCATACCCTTTCATCACCTCTTTTTCTTGCTTTGCTATCTCACTTTAACATATCTCCTTCTGTACAGCCATTCTTCACTTCCTCCTCTACATATATGCACATTTTATAAATTGTAAACTTTACATAATTTATTCTGGTAGCTAAATCCTATCTAGGAAAGGAAAGACTATACATCCAATACATATTTTGTACACATTAGAAATATTCGTTCTCTATTTGAAAACAACCAGTATTAAGATAGATACAGATTCTGTCATCCATTGTCATCGTGTGGTCATTTCTCTGCCTTTAGCATTATATCTTATTTCATTCATTCTACTTTAAGTGTTAATGTAGTTTTCTGTTTCTCATTTTGATTTGATCCCTGGACTGATCCTGAAAACAGTCCACATGGATTAGTGTCTACCCCAGATAAAGAAATGAAAAGCAAATAAATAGACAGATAGATAGCAAGATAGACAGATAGATAGATAGACAGACAGACATGTCTGGAATCACAGATACAGAAAATGCTGCAGGATTCAAGATGACTGTCTAAGCTATGTCAGTATCTTTACTAGACTCAGAAACAATAAACACAGATACCAGAGCACTCTTTTGATCATGAAATAAATTTTGTTCAAATAAATTTTCATATATTTTACTGCATTGCATTATGCATGTGTTTGTAGTTGAACTGTGATGCAGAAATCTAAAATAGCCTCTTTGTTTAAGGATCAATAAATAGCCTAGCATAATCTTTGTGACAGATCCTTTTTGTATACACCAGAAAAATGAAGAAGAAACAAAAACTCTGACTGTACTTTCCTGCAAGATGTTTCTTTTAAGAAGCTGAACCTTCTTCAGTTGGACATATTTGAGCATGTTTTTGTAAACACAGAGACATTCATTCTTCGGGACATGGCTAGTAGTTAACATTTTATTCCACCGTGTCAGAATTATTCACCCAGAGTGTATTCCTAAGATATGCAAGATATTTTATTGGCACATGAGTATTTTGCAACAACAGATTATTAATTTATTTACATTATTTATTTGACATTTGTTTACCATACCGCGGTGGTACAGCAGTTGCATTGTTGCCTCACAGCAAGAGGTTCTCCCGTTCGATTCTCAGCTAGTGTGCGGGGAGTGCCTCCTGTGTGGAGTCTGCATGTCCTCCCCACGGTCGAGTGGCCTCCGAAAGACATGCGTGAATGGGCGTGCCTTCGCTGAAGGTTAGGCGTTCGGCTGGCAACTCGGCACCATAAAAATCTACTGCCAATCATTAGTGGACCGGAGTTCCGCTGTGGCGACCCTTTACCAGGAAAAGCCGAAAAGACAAACAATATTTGACATTTGTTTACCAGGATAGTCTGCCTGGGTATGTATCCATTTTTAGCAGAGGCCAAGGCAAAAAAAAGCTCCGGGTATAGATCACATTGCACATTGTAATACAGAAAGTTTACATTTCTAACAGGAAATTACAAAATGATATTTGAAACACTCATACACAGAGTCAACTGTTTACAAAAGTACAGACAAACTGGGTACACAGAGTCAAATATTTACATAAATGAGAGGCAACATTGCAGGTGTGATATAATGAAATACGTTGTTGATATGAGAGTCTAAGATTGTTATGGGATTTAGTTTCAGATATTCTAATGAAGATATGATGCCTAAGTACTGTGAGAAAAGAGTTATATTGAATACAGTAAAATGATAAGACTATGTTAGATGAAGTATAGTTAAATATATATTAGAGACAGATGGAGGTTGTAATACAAAATTTTCATCAAAATACTAACCAGAGCAGTGAGGCTTTTATGTGGATATATTAGAGTTTAAGGAGAGTTAGGGGAATTGTTAAGAAAATAGTGTGTTTATAGAGACACCAAGAGAGATTCAGTAGGAATGGTTTCATGAATAAGGGGTGGAAAGTAGATCTGAGCAAGTAGTACACTAGATGGTAATCCTGGTATAGTGCAAGAGCAGAGCCATTACTTTTTTAAGTGGTCTTTTAGGTAGAGTTTGAAGGATTGGTAAGAGGTAAGCTGTTCTAATGGAAGTAAGGAGGGAATCCCAGGCTTTGGAAGCAGGCTAGAAGTAAAGGGAGTGCTCATGCTGATTTGTTTGGTGTGCAATTAGTAGGTTGCTGTTGGTCCTTTGATTGCAGAGGGTGACTGGATGAGTATTTTTATAGGGTTGCATTTAGAGCAGTACAGGTGTCGGGATAGTTAGCAATCTTAAATGCAGTGAGTTATTGAGTATATTTTAGGGAGTTGGGTAGTTCTAGCCAGGTAAGGGTTTCAGTGCAGTACAATGATGGGTGTAGTACTGAGCACTAGTAATTTTGCAATTTTATTATAACATTGTTCCAGTTTTTGAATATTTCATTTTTGAAGATTTGTGAGAATGGGAGCACTGTAGAAGAGAGAAGAGTCTAAAGGAGGTAAGTTTTTGCTAGTGTGATTCTAGAAGCAGGGGTGAGGATGTTTCTAGCTCTGTAGACTAGACCTTATTTTTGATATTTTTTTGTGGCATTTTGTATGTGGCAATCAAATCTAAGAGTGTCATCTATTATCATTCCTAGCGGCTTAGCTTGAGAGGTTACTTCAATATTGGTGCTATTAAGGGAACATATTTCGAAGATTTTTTTTCATGGGACTGTGATGTGGGGAAAATAATAATAGTTTGGTTTTATTGGGATTAAGTATAAGTTGATAGTTTTGTAATCATTTTTCTTTGTCAATGAAGGACTGCTGAATGATTTGCTGTAGATGAGTTGGATCATTTGATGAACATATAAGTGTGAATCGTCAGCATATTTTATAATGGTGGCATGTCGTGGGCATGTATGGAGTGAGTTGATAAGTATATTAAATAGCAAGGGTCCAAGAATTGAGCCTTGTAGGACACCTGTATTTACAGGAAGAAAGGGGGATAAAGTGTTCAGCTATTTTACTGATTGGCACCTATCTTTGAAATAGCTCTGAAACCAGTTTAAGGTATTAGCTGTAAGGCCTAATGATGAGATTTCTGTTACATGTTTTATGTGGCTAACAGTAGTAAAGGTTTTTGATAAATCAAAGAATAATGCAGATATGAATTTGTCACTATCCTTGGCTTTATTGACTGCACTATGAATGAAAACAGAGCTGTATTAGTTTTATGGGATGGTTAAAAACCATGTTGAGTTGAGGTTAAAAGTTGTTTCCTGTGTAATATATTGTAAAAGTTGCTTATGGATATGTTTCCATTAATTTTGATAGTGTGGATAGTATTGCTATTAGCCTGAAGTTTGTGATATCAGTTGAATTACCTCCTTTGTGGAGGGGGATTGATGTATGACTTTTTCTAGGTCTTGGGGACATATGATTCTTGAATATATCTGTTTATAAGGATGGAAATAGGGTAGGTTATGCTATTAGCTGTAATTTTTATAAACTGACTAGGTAAATTATCTGCAGAGGTAGAGCAAATGTTTAGTTTCTTTGGCAGATGTTTGATAGTGGTTACAGGCACTGTCTGAAGGTTGAATGTAGAAGTAACTTGGGATTGTTCAGTTAAGTAAAGTTTCATTCAGTTAAAATCCTTTGTAATGGATGCTATCCTGTCTATAAAATAGTTATTAAATTGTCTTGCAAGATCCATTGCAGTACTATTGGGAAGTGGGTTGGGATTATGTGTTTTGCCCAGATTGAAATATGTTATTGACAGTTGAAAATAATTTTAGGGTACCTGTTTTACAACTATTCTGTAAATTATTATAGCACATTTTTTATCCATGGTTACTTTTTGTTTTAGCCTGTTTGCAAACTATTTTACATTGAGGTTTTAAGACATTTTGTTTTTTTTTTTTTTTTTTTTGCCAGTTTCTCCAAGCTTTATCTATGTTCTGCATTAATTTTCTAGTAGTCTTAGTAAATCAGAGAGCATTGTTTCCTTTTATCTCTTGTTCCTTTGGGATGCTATTTTATTAAGAATGTTGAGGAATATTGTATGCAATGCCATTATAGCTTAGACTAAGGAGATGGATTTTAGTATGCATCAATTGAATAATGAAAGCATAGCCTTGAATGTGTTAAGGTTACTTATGGTTTTTACTGCTTGTTGTTTAGGGACATTTTTTGTGAATAGTTTAGTGTAGGCTGGAGAGTGGTTATTGAAAGAGTTTGGTAAGGTACCTAGTTCATGAAATTTATTGGGGTCAGATATAAGAATCCAGTTCAGCAAAAAAGTTGAACTTTTTTGTCAGTTAGGTTGGATCCTGTATGAGTTGTTTAAAACCAAATAAGTTGATACTATATTTTAGGATAATAGATGTAAGTTCAAGCCAGTTTATATTTACACTTCCTAGTATTATTTTTTCATAAGGGATATTACTTGAGGCCCAGTATAGGATTTCTTCTAATAAACTGATATTGTCACCTGGGGGAATATGAAACATGATTATACATATTTTCTTTTTTTTATTTAGTTTTAGGAATGTGATAAGAAGTTGAGTTTTGCTGAATTGTGGTATAGGAGCATTACTTGCAGTTAGATTGTAGTGGTTTGGGAATATTAATGCGACATCACCTCCTTTTCTTTTACTGCAGTCATTTCATATTATATTATAACCAAATGGAACGATTTCAGTATCACTGATGCCATGTTTCAGTTATGGCCAGAATATTAGATTTGTGGCAGGCAATCCAAGCATGTAACTCAGTAATTTTGTTTCATATGCTTCTGGCATTTATAGCAAAGAAAGTTAAATGGTTAGTGAACAGTGGGGATTGTGTGGTTTGGGTAGTATGATTTTTTTTCAGTTCTATTTATTTAAATGGCAGTTATCAAGTCCAGGATCAGGACGAGCAACTTTATCTATAAGGATTGATCTGCTATAATGTAGAAATTGTATATCCCTGCTTGGGGTTGATTTTCTGAGAGGTGTGATTTTAGGTTGTTTTGGGGGGTGTACTGAAAAGTTTAGTTTTGTAATAGAGGTAAGGAGTATCCTAGAAGAAACTATCTACTATTCTTGGGGTGTTTATAGGAATTTTTGGGTTTCAATCTAAAAACTTAGTTGTTGAGCTGATGTTTGTAATTGTGTGATTTTGGTAAGGAAGATGAGGCTAAGAAAAGTACCTAAACTAAGACTAGGCAGAAGCATTATCAATTAGGGAAGTCGTGGTAGTGTTTTGTGTAGAGTGTTAGGCAGAGGGATATTAATCTGGTACTGTTAGAGTGTCAGCTAACTGAGTTGATTACAGCTACATTTAATGGCGAAATTAGGCTTGTCATGTGAAATGACTAGATAGGAAGAGAGAGGGCTAATATAGTCTTGATAGTAGAGTTAGGGAGATAATTGTCATTTAATGAGGGTGATGATTGGTTAGCTAGTTGAAGTAGGGTGGAGCTTAGGTTAGTATAAAAGTAGAGGTAGAGTGCTGGGTGAGAAGTGAGAGTAGAGTAGGGGAGTTAAGTGGAGCCAGAGCATAGCGAGGGCAGAGCAGAGTGGGTCGCACATACTTACCAGAGTTTTTGCTTAAAAAACTACCTGAGATACAGCCTCTGACAAGGTAAGAGATAGTAATGTATACTGTTGTTTTATTTGTAAAAGTTTATTTTGCTAAAGGCTAGTAGTTATACAGTCATATTAGAAGAAGATATTAACTTTTGAATTTTGACCAAGGGTATAAACAGAGAAATATCACCACCTGCATTAAATTACTCCTAGTTTAAGTTTAAAGCAGTTGCTGCAACTTGTATTATAAGTTATGGCTTAGTAAGATGGTTATGTTTTCTTTATTTTTTTAAATAAATCTCCTGGTCAAAGGTGTATTCCTCAGTCACACTGTGTCTAGACAGAATAGCATTGGAGGTATGGGGGTTCAAGTAGTGTGCACCTTTACACAAGTATCTTAGTACCAATTTGATTAAAAGTTATTTGCTTAAGTTATAAAATGCTAATTCAGTCATACTTTACAGTATGTGCCATTTGGGGCTTTCTTATTAAGGAGATGCTTCTTTTCACTAGGGTTTCCTTAAGTTTCCAGGAATGGGGAGATGAAACACTTTATATTTCTTTTGAGGCTAAGATGTATCATTTTACAGTATTTGTTCCATCTGGGGCTTTCTTAGTTGTTGTTGCGTCTTTCGGCTTTTCCCAGTTAGGGGTTGCCACAGCGGAACTCAGGTCCGCTATGGAGATATTTGTTATCACTAGAGTTGCTGTCAGTTTCCAGAAATTGGGAAATTAAGCCCTTTAGATTTCTTTTGAGGCCGGGACATATCAGTTGAGAGTATGCACTCCATTTGGGACTTTCTTAGTATGGAGATGTTTCATATCACTATTGTTTCCTTCAGTTTCCAGAAATGGGGAGATGAAGCACTTTAAATTTCTTTTGAAGCTGGGATATATCAGTTTACAGAATGCTTGCATCTGAGGTTTTATTAATATGGAGATGTTTTTTATCACTAGGGTTTCCTTCAATTTCTAAAAATGGGAAAATGAATCACTTTAGATTTCTTTTGAGGCTGGGATGTATCAGTTTTCTGCGAAGTCTGTGCACACTACATGAAGAATGCCTGAGAAAGAGGTAAAGATTCATGGGGGAAAGATTCAAAATGGTGCGTCTTCTTGCAGGAACTGATAAGAGACACAAAGAATGATGGGATCACAGTGTTGAAGCAAGTCTCAAGTTAACTCACTGGAAAAAAGAATGGATAACATATAAAAATATACTAGCAACTTGGAAGGCAAACAGTACTGTATCAACAAAAACACCCATAAGGTCTACAATATAAACAAACAACCACAAACCAAGTTAACGGATCTGAAGGTTAGATCTTGGAGGAATACATTTATATTAAAAGGTTTCATATGATTCATAGAAGTTTCAACGCTATTTTAGTTTAATGACCATGTATGCCTTGCCAATACCCATCTTCAGGCTTTACCTTTCTCAAGAAAGAAACATTCATTTAGTCCCAGGATAAATTTGAATGTACCTCTCCAGTTGTCAATGGTTAGATTGAAGGAAGATATTGAAATACAATTGCTTAACTTGCAAAGGAAGTTTATTGTGGGGGGGGGGGGGCGGCTGAATGATAACTCTTTCTCTTCACTGCATTCTGTTTATTTACTGATAAAGTTTTAGATCCCTGCTTCTAGTGTTAGCTGCACTGTTTGACTTTCTGAGATATAGGAGGGTAAGGATCATGTGATCTCTAATGGCAAAGTTAGTAAAGCATAGATAATCTCAAGAGTCAATAAGACACAAAATACAGGAATATGACTTCCAGCCTCTCCTGGTAGCTAAGATTCCTAAGACCAGATATCTTTTTGATTAGCAATATGTGACTCTACAATGAATCTAATCAGTGCTAACTATAGGGGAACAATAACAATTTTGGATCTAAACCAAGTATGTCTGGCTATTAATTGTTCTAAGTAGAAGGATTTCCTGACTACAGTTGCCATGTGATGATCAAAGGAGAAAAATCAACCCCATGTGGTCAAGCCTCTGACTACCTTTTCAATTAGTAAGGGAATGTTATCTACACTATTTGTTGCCAGTAATTTTTGTTTTCCAAATGAAACGATACTATACATTTTAGCATTTAGTTTAAGCCCATTATCCATAGATCAGGTATTAACGATGGCAATTTCTTTCTTAAGGGTATAAAGAACTGAGAAGGTTTTGACAATTACACCTAGTTTGCAGTCATATGAAAAACTGGTCAACAGAGGTCCTGGTTATCAGTTTTAAGATAAGAGAAGTAGACAATGAATAGGAGAGGACGTGGTACAGGCCTTGGAGGACTCCATTGGATGCTATATCAATATTTGAAGATGCACATGTCACTCAAATTATGTGAATTCTGTCTTTCTGCTATTTGATTACCATCTTACCACATAAGTATGTATGTTTAAGGCAGATAGTCTCCTTACAATTCCCCCTGTATGAGGTATGGTACAGAATGCTTTGACAAGACTAAGATCAGCTATATAAACAGCATTACAGTCATCAATTTGTGTGACCATCTTGAAAAAAATAGCAAGATTTAACAGGTATAATCTCCACTTGAAGTAGCTACATTGTTATGAGTCAAGCCTGTAGAGATTCTTGATATCATAATTAATGAGATTGGCTATTATATGCTCCATTGTTCTACAGGTGAGATTTATAAGGCTTATTGGTCTATAATTTCCTGCCTCTGTGGTACGGCCATCCTTGTGGAGGGTTATCACCACTGCAATGTGCCAGGATTCATTAACATATCCTGTGGCTAATATGTTAACTGATTTAAAGAAGGGACTGGTAAAAGCATGTTCGACTCTGTTTATCAAGATCCAGGTATGTCGTCAGGGCCCTTGGAGGAAGTTTTTTGTCTCTGATAGCACATTAAGAATGTGGGCCTTAGTTATAATAAGAATTGTAATGGATTCTGAGATAAGTGGTGCTTGAATCGGGTTTTGTAGATGAAGTTTGCAGTGAACTTGTTTGCTAGTATATTTGCAATATCATTTAGTCAGAGTGGGAGGAAACATTTACGAAATGTTTACAGTAAAACTGCATTTTGTAACATAGCTAAAGAAGGATTTGTAGTTATTCACTTCAAAAGCTTATCTCCATTCAACGGTTGCTTTACTGTTTCTTAAGAGTGCATTTCAGTTTCTTGTGATATTTTTAGCTACCCACTTTCTGAGGAGTGCTAGTCTAACTATACATTTTTCTCTCATTATAATGTGCATTTATGCTGAATGACCAACACGGGAAGGTTTCTTTTAAATTTCCTATTATATTTTGCTTTAGTTGGGACTACTATATCTATGCTTTTGTTTAAGTAGGTATACAATTCTTTAATGAAGTTGTCTACTGTGTCAGGGTCAATGATGGTGATGTCATGGGCAAATTTAAAGCTTCCATCATGTAATTGTATATGGAGGCATTGATTAATCCCGTATAATAAAATACTGACTACTGTGCAAGACAAGACAAATCAGTCTACTGGCCTGTCTAAAGCTTCTCTGAGCTTCACCATAGAGAGATTCCATAGCCACATTCTCCTCTTAAACTAACATATAAGCTAGCTGTGATATAAGTTCTCATAATCTATTTTTTTGCTTTTTCTTTTACTTCTCTTATTGTAGAAATAGTTTATCTTAACCCATATATTAAATTATTCCCATTTTCTAAAAAGGTTTCCCCTACAATTATTCATTTTCCAAAACTCTATTATTTTACTTAAGTTATTAAAAAATATACTATCATGCTACTAGTGCTCAAGTCTCTAACACAAATAATAAACAATTGAATTAGATCCATTTATGCTAGAGTGATTAGGCAGTGATCTGAAATGGTTGTAGGCACTATACTAGCTTCTTCCATTTTGATATAAGCACTTAGGAGATGCCAATAATTAGTTTTACTGGCCATGTTAGGTACAATATATGCATAGTCTTTTCTTAAAGGATGACTCTTTCTCCAAATATATGTTATTCTAAATTTGTTCTTCTATTCTTATTTGTTCTTCTGAATTTGTTCATACCTTTGAATTACAGCAGTCATTTTTTTTTTTTGGGGGGGGCAGTCTAATTTTACCCTGTGGTATTTGGTCTGTCACAGCGTCCAAAACTGTATTGACTCTCAACCTATAATCATAAGACCAGCAGTTCCAATAGTGTCACAAATCTGTTTGATTTAGGAAATGTTGTCAATATTAGGACCAGAGAACATTATAATATCTAAGTTTTATATATTATGTGGATTAAAAGGAATGATCAGTCACCCTTCAGTATCTGACCAATCATTAGTTTTTAGTACAAACCAACCCCTGGATTCAGCAAGCCCTGAACGATGTGCAAGAACAGTGCAGGAGCTCCAGGAGGCAATATGTCCGTCGTGCGATCCAGGAATAAGCTGCAGGGATGTGCATGAGCACTCCTACACTATTCCTACACGGACGCAGCTCCTGCATGCAAATTATCCCATTTGCAGGTAAAAAACATGCAAATGAGGTGAATTTGCGATCCAGGAAGCTGGCAGTCGGCCGTGCAGGACTAGTGTAATCTGCAGAAATGTACTCGGTTAGTAACTGAGTACATTTCTGCAAACTACAAAACAGAGCCATGACAGCTCCAAATAAAAGGTGTATATAACATGCAAAGCATGCCATGGCCAAATATATGGCCACTGGCATGGAAAGCAGTTTAAAGAAAAGAAAAAATAACTTATTTTTTTAGCCAATTTCGGCAGTGGCGCGCAAACAGGATCGGGCAAAAAATAAAAAAAATAACCTGAAATAAGCATTCTAACCAAAATCACTGTTTTGCCATTATACTCAATGGCAGGCAGAAGACAACATGGCCAGTGAATAGCAGTTGCTAAGGGGGGAGGCTCAGTGTGGGACCTGTAACTATGCATTAGCAGGCAATCCTATGCAAATGAGGGGAATGATACTGAATCCCAGATTTCCCCTCAATGCTAGTCAGTACCCAACAGTGTAAGTGCAGGAATAGCTGGGTGCAAGCCTAGGAGTTAGCTGACATCATGGGGGGGTGGTGTCAGGCATACTGTAAGCAGACTGGAGCCATGTGGCTCGGGTTTGCCCTTAGCTTAGCAGAGCTAAGCAAGGGGGTGTGTCTGAAGCTGCCTAGCACTCTTTACATTGCCTAAGCAGGCGTGCGTGCCGTGCCCCAGGTTTTAAAGGAAAAAAAAAAGTAAACCAGGAAGTAGCAGCTCTGTGCACATTTGAGCACTGTGTTTGCATGGCATGCCCCTAGACTTAAACAGGAAGGCAATGGGAAGGGAAAACAGTAGTAGGAAGGTAATCAAGGAGAACTAGCATAGCTGGCAGGTGAAATGTATCAGAATCAGCCAGTTACACAGGCAGCAGATCAGCACAGCCCAGAACACTACTATAAACTATGCAAACACCTTTCCTTCTGGTTTTTCCCACATACTCTACACCACCGGTGTATACAAGCGGGGAAATTTTAACAAAAAAAAAAACCCAACAAAATGTTAGGGGCTGCAGTAGATATCATACATCAACATGTGGAAGAGGCTGAGGGTGGTGAGGATGAGAATGCTGTCGACCAACCCACAGTGAGGAGATGGAGAAAAGTGTACAGACCCAGGGTAACCTACCAGGGGCTACATGAACTGGAGATAGTGGAGCACTATAAGGTGGACAAGGACCTCCTACAGCAAATTGTTGAGCTGTGCTAGACATGCCTGACACACAGAACTAACAGAGGGGAGCCCATCCCAGTGGATAGTGTGCAGGCCTAAGAATACTAGCCACAGGTACCTTTCAAAGGCTAACTGGAGATATCATAGGGATCTCACAGACATCATCATCCAGGGTACTCCACTAGTTCCTGGATGCCATGTCAGCACATGCCGGTGAGCACGTATATTTCCCCAACACCCATGAAGCATTGGACAGCAATATGCGTCTCTTCCACCAAATAGCAGAATACCCTGACATAGTGGGTGCTATGGACTGCACGCACATATGCATCAAAGCACCACTCGGTGAGTGAGGTAGGGTCTACATCAACCACAAGGGCTTCCCCTCCATCAACTGCCAGGTCATGTGCGATGCCCAGGACATTATAATGAATGTGTGTGCTGGCTGCCCTGGAAGTTATCACGATTCCCACATCTGGTATCTGACACAGCTGTACCAGAGATTTGCCAATGGGGACATCCCTTACGATCACCTAGTGGGGGATGCTGGTTACACACTGGAGCTGTGGCTGATGACACTCATCAGAAATGCACACACACCCAAACAAGAACTCCATAATGAGGCACATGCACAGACCAGAATTATAATACACTGTGTGTTTGGATTGCTCAAGTCATGATTCCGGTGCCTGGAACCATCCGGTGGAGCCTTGCAGTACTCACCAGCTACATGTACTTAAATTGTCATCATATATGCCATGCTACACAATATGATCCTGCAGAAACAGCTGCAGAAGAACAGCATGGGGCAAGGCCACACAGCCCCCCACCATTGCCAAGGCCTGCACAGGCACAGAGTGACTTGGAGGAGGAACAACCTGAGCCTGCCCTAGTAGGCAGAAGGAGGTGTACACAGTATGCCCTGGCCTTGGCAAAGAGGCAATGCATAGCACATACACTGACACAGTAGGGACCCAGGGAATGACACCTCTCTCTGACTCGCACATACAGTAAAAGGGATGCCAAACATGACACTATCTGTGCTCACCCATGTATAGGGAGTGTACTATGTGCATCCAACATAGGCAGCCCTCCAGCACCATCCTCAATACTGGCACACCCACAAGGTAAGTCACTCTTCTTACTAATTGCCGAATGGAGTAGTATGTTTTGTTACTTGTATCTATGGTATGGATGTGAGCATGCAAGGGAATCAGGTGGCTGAATGGGATGCCAGCAGATAGTAGAAACCTATAGTGGCAGCATGAGATCTGTAACAAATACTGGTGTCACCATAGTAGCCAGTACTACACATAGAGACAAAACCCACTGCAGGAAATGTGCTGGGCCACATGTGTCCATATGACACACACATGCCAGTCAGGGAGGTTCACATACCCAACAACAGTCTCAGCCAGCAGGACAGGTGTAGATAAATACAAACAAAGGCTGTGCTAAGGCCTCTGGATGATGGTTATGGGTAACCCCCCCCCCCAGGCCTACACAGACAGACTACATCACGTCAGGCAGTGGGATGTTAGTTCTGAAGGGTAAGAAGTCAGAAACTGATATGTAGTTCAATCAAACCTAAGACCTGTAGTACACTGATATGCCTCTACTCAGCATGATAGGTTAGACTACAGAATGAAATGGAGTACCTGACATACCAGCACAGTCATAGCAAATGTGTACAAGTGTCAAGTGTGCCCCCCCCCAATCCTATGTGGAAATGTAGTAACAGTCAGGTGTGCCCCTCAATCCTATGTAGAAATGTAGAAACAGTCAGGTGTGCCCCCCAATCCTATGTAGAAATGTAGAAACAGCCAGGTGTGCCCCTGAAATCCTATGTAGAAATGTGACAGTGTGGTGTGCCCCCAATCCGATGTAGACACGTAGCAGTCAGGTGTGCACCCCCAATCCTATGTAGAAATGTAGTAACAGTCTGGTGTGCCCCTGCAATCCTATGTAGTAATGTAGAAACAGTCAGGTGTGCCCCCCCAAACCTATGTAGAAATGTAGAAACAGTCAGGTGTGCCCCCAAATCCAATGTAGACACATTGTAACAGTCAGATGTGCCCCCCAGTAGTCCTATGTAGAAATGTAGTAACAGTCTGGTGTGCCCCCCAATCCTATGTAGAAATGTAGAAACAGTCAGGTGCCCCCCCAATCCTATGTAGAAATGTAGAAACAGTCAGGTGTGTCCCCCAATCCTATGTAGAAATGTAGTAACAGTCTGGTGTGCCCCCCCAATCCAATGTAGACATGTTGTAACAGTCAGGTGTGCCCCCCCAATTCTATGTAGACATGTAGTAACAGTCAGTTGTGCCCCCCCCCCCAATCCGATGTAGAAATGCAGTAACATGTATGTTTAGGTATAATACCAGTGGAGCACAGATGACCTGAGGTGGCCAAGGTAGCAGGATAGATTGTAGCATTTGTACAATATGCAGGCATGCGTGTGTTAGGTTGGTGTGTGTTTCATATTGTGTGAGAGTGGTCAGTATGTATGTATGCATAGTGGGTTTGACCTGGTGGCCATTGCCCAGTACTGCCGATGACAGGGCCAAGTCCTCACAACTGCAGTGCCAAACACAATGCTCCCCAGTATAACACATTCTAGCAGTAAGCCATTGTAAATGTATGGAGGTAATATGTGTCACCATCTGAAAGATGGACATGGCATGAATGTAGGGCCAGATATACAAGCAGTACACAGGGGAAATACCCCAGACAGACAGTGTATAATGTGTAACCGTGAAATGGACACACCCTTGGAATTGTACATACAGGTTTGCATCACATTATCTGGGCTTGTAGTAGGGAATACCGATGCCGTCTGGCCAAACACTCGCAGATCACAAAGGTCATAGGAAACGTTGTATTGAGAAACAGCTGATGTCCCTGCACAAGCCAGCATAAGTGGAATGCCCCATGCATATCTGTGAGTCAGACGCAAGTAGTGTTCATAGCACACATGCACCCAGCTCACCTAACCACCACCCACAGGTACCTATCCAGTCTTATCCCTGCTGTTGGGAAGGGGGTCCAATATGACCCACACCTGTGTATGGCAATAGCAAAAGAATGTAGCATGCAGTGCAGGTGTCCCATGCAGTTGTGTCCCTAGCTGTAAGCAGCGCCCTGCCAGCATCCACACCACCTGATCGATACTGACAGAAAGTATTGGCATGAACACCTAGCACACCTACTCTGTCACCTCAGGAGAATATACTGTATGTCAGTCCAGTACTGTAGAACTGACAGAATGCAACAGCCTGCTACAGCTGGCCTGCATCACTACCAAATGGCCTACAGTCCTCTGCCAAATGCCTGTGTCTCACCCGTACTACCAATGTATGTTATGTCATGGACTCCCAAATAACAACATAACACAGTCCACAGAGCCCATATGCAAGGCCATGTGAACAAACCACATTAACTTGTCCACCATGTCCCACTGCATGAACTGTGGACCAACACAAATACACTGCTGTGATGAGATGATAACTATAGGGAAAGTATCAAAGAATGTTTGCATAATGTATGGAAGAGGATAGAATAATAGAGGGGGGTGGGAGCATGGGCAGCATGGAATGTGTGAAGTCTGAAACACTGCAGTGTGCACATACTATCCCTGGCTGCAAACACATAAATGGGTGGCTACAAACCTGCCTGTACACCACAATAGGGGTAATGTCCTGACTTATGACCCCTCCCTCTGGGTAACCTGTGTGAATTTGTACAGCTTTGAGGTATTGCCACAGCAAGAAAATGCCATACTGTCACGTCGATGGATGTACAAGTATGGGATCCTCTGCCACCACTGCACCAAGGTGCTGAACCAGTTACACAGACCCAGCAGCAAGTGTCTGCAGCTCCCCCTCCAGAATGGCATTAGTGTGCAGGAATATGTATGTGTTTGGCCACAATACTGGACACATCTGCATTCACCCTGTGTTCCCCAGGACATTACTGTGAGCAAAAATGTCTACCTGACAGTACTTGAGGACATAAAACATCACAGTGTATAACACTACACATGTCTGAATATCTCTGCTAACACCAGGACCATGTAGCAGAAGCAGCACAGACACAATTATCTACAGTACCCACTATCCCTTGTCCAGTTTGACCCCATATTGCTAACTGATCTACAGATATCCTGCAGAAACTGTTTGCTAGCTGTAGGTGTAGAACATAAAAGTCTGCACTGGAGTACAATCTACCTGGAATGGAGCCACACATTCAGTACAGAAGAGCATACTGGGCATGCTCCCACACTTAAAGAAATGAAGCCCATGTCTGGCAACAACAGTGGACCAGACATATCTGACAGTTGCAGATGTTAGTGCATACACTCCTCAGTATGCATCAGTCATGCTTTGCACACACATTGGATAGGAATACACACACATATCCAAAGACAACACACTATAATATGCCAAAAGTACACATACATAGCTGTGTGGAAGAGAGTGTCAGTGACAAAGAGCCTTCCATCACAAGTCCTGTCCCACCCAGCACGCAGCCAAATGGCTACAACCACATGATGTGTAAATGTCACTCACCATAGAAATTAGCCACTGGTATCCCTCAGCATTATAGACTCTGTGGTACTAGTGCTAACTGTGCAACATGACTGTACAAGGCACTAGTCATCTAGCAGTTGTAGACATGTACCTGCGGAATATAAACCCGTGTGTGCCTGAGTGTGGTGTGTCTACCACTAGATGAATGGGTTATGGCCTATGCATACACACTGCCCTCCACATATCCCTACTATGGCAAGTCTGCTGATGTCAGTAACTGTGAAATGCACCTTTGGGGAAGAGATAGCCCAGTAATCTCTGTGGTGCATCCTATAACTGTGTAATGCTGTAGTGTGATATGTTAGTTAGGTAGGAGTTCTAATCCCAGATGTGAGTGTGTGTCTGTGCATTTTCTCTGTAGGAATCAATGCTTGTTAGGCTCGTCATACTCACTACAATTCAAATGCCCTATTTAGGCAAGCCTGCTGATGACATTCACTTTGAAATACACATTTGGGAAAGGAGTAACCTAGTAATCTCTGTGACGTGTCCTATAACTGCATAATGTTGTAGTGTGATAAACTAGTTAGGTAGGTGTTCTAATCCCAAACATGGCAACTGTGTGTTTGTCTGTGCATGGAGCAATGCTTTTTAGGCTAGTCACACTCACTACATGTCAAATGTCCTACTTTGGCAAGCCTGCTGATGTCATTCACTTTGAAATACACCTTTGGGGAAGAAGTAGCCCTGTAATCTCTGTGGCACATCCTATAACTGTGTAATGCTGTAGTGTGATAAACTAATTAGGTAGGAGTTCTGTTCCCAAACATAGCAAGTGTGGATGTTTGTTTGCCTATCTGTGTAGGGAGCAAAGCCTTTGAGGCCATTCACAGTCAATACAACCTCCATTTGCCTTCTTTGGCAAGCCTGCTGATGTCATTCCCAGTGAAATACACCTTTGGGGAAGGAGTAGTCCAGTCATCTCTGTGGTGCGTCCTATAACAGTGTAATGCTGTAGTGTAATATAGTAGTTCGGTAGGGGCTCTATTCCCAGACATGGCAAGTGTGGATGTTTGTGTGTTTGTTTGCCTGTGTAGGGAGCAATGCTTTTGAGGCCATTCACAGTCACTACAATCACTATTGCCCTTCTTTGGGAAGCCTGCTGATGTTATTCCCAGTGAAATACACCTTTGGGGAATGAATAGTCCAGCAATCTCTGTGGTGCGTCCTATAACAGCATGATGATGTAGTGTGATATACTAGTTCAGTAGGGGTTCTGTTCCCAGACATGGGAAGTGTGTGTGTTTATTTGCCTGTGTAGGGAGCAATGCTTTTGAGGCCATTCACAGTCAATACAACCTCCATTGGCCTTCTTTGGCAAACCTTCTGATGTCATTCCCAGTGAAATACACTTTTGGGGAAAAAATAGTTCAGTAATCACTGTGGTGCGTCCTATAGCAGCGTAATGCTGTAGTGTGATGTAGGGGTTCTATTCCTAGACATGGCAAGTGTGGATGTTTGTGTGTGTAGGGAGCAATACTTTTAAGGCCATTTACGGTCACTGCAACCTCCATTGCCCTTCTTTGGCAATCCTGCTGATGTCATTCCTAGTGAAATACACCTTTTTGGAAAGAGTAGCCAAGTAATCTCCATGGTGTGTCCTATAACAGCTAATGCTGTAGTGGGATAAAGTAGCCTGGCAGGGGTTCTATTCCCAGGCATGGCAAGTGTGGGTGTTTGTGTGTCTGTGTAGGGAGCAATGCTTTTGAGGCCATTCACAGTCACTACAACCTCCATTGCCATTCTTTGGCAAGCCTGATGATGTCATTCCCAGTAAAATACACCTTTGGGGAAGGAGTAGTCCAGTAATCTCCATGGTACTTCCTATAACAGCATGATGTAGTAGTTTGGTAGGGGTTCTATTCCAAGACATGGCAAGTGTATGTGTGTTTGTTTGTCTATGTAGGGAGCAATGCTTTTGAGGCCATTCACAGTCACTACAACCTCCATTGCCCTTCTTTGGCAAGCCTGCTGTTGTCATTTCCAGTGAAATACACCTTTGGGGAAGGAGTAGCCCAGTAATCTCCATGGTGCATCCTATAACTGCATAATGCTGTAGTGTGATAAACTAGTTAGGTAGGAGTTCTAATCCAAGACATGGCAACTGTGTGTGTGTGTTTGTGTCATTCGTATCCTGTGTGGAGGAGGTTGTGACTGTGTAACACTGGACTCATTGTAGAGAAGGTTTTGCAAATTTTTTATATGGTGGGTCTCTTCCTTACACGGATAACAGATGTTGAATAGTCGAGAGGCTGGGGTGCCAATCCATACCACTACAAATGACATCAAGGCCTGACGAACAAAGTAAGCAACCCTCGTATTACACAGAGAACACTCTCAACCCATGTCTCATACACAAACACACTTACTTAGGCAACAACCACTTTGTTGGTAGTACCCTGCATATTGCCCACATATAGTAACCATGGTGTGATTGCAGTGGGCTACAGAGGGCATGGCACCCTGTCTCATCACTACAATAGGCACATAATTGCAGACAGTGCAACTCCACCATGTTCCCCACTGGACGCCTTCAACAACTGTGGTGCCACCAAATGTGACCCACAAAAGACATACCATGCCTTAAACACATGCCCTGTATGGACAGATGCCATTCACACCAGGGAATACCTGTATCATGCTATCAGTGTAGGTGCAGGGTCAACCTGTTGTCCATTACCAGTTCCCGCCACATGAGGCCAGGACTGGCACATCTGATGATAATAATCTGTGTCCACAACATGGCCCAGACACCCCAGGTACAGTTCCACATGTCACTAAACATGCATGTGGGACAGGTGCACATCCCAGACACTGTCCATGTCATGGACTATAGAACACATACATGGCAAGCATTGCACAGCACTGACCAGGTGACTGTATGGTGAATACAAAACCCACGTGTGTGGGCCAATCCAGAAACTACACCCCTGAGTCACACTGCAGACCATTGTCATCTGGCCTGATGCCAAGGTATACTCTTCACCTAGTCTTGTACAGCCTTCTAGCACAGTCAACCGCTACACACCCGTGAAGCAATGCACCCATGCATGTCAGTACTGGTACCCTGTGTCTGTGTATGTGGAGTATGATGCTTTTGACCACATTCACACTCACTACAACTCCCATTGGCCTACTGAAGCATGCCGTCTGATGGCAGACACCTTCATATACCCTTTTCAAATATATAATCCGGATAGCTCCTTTGTTGCATGTGATACCTGCGCATTACTGTATTGTGGCATACTAGCTAGTTTGGAAGTCTATTCCTGGCCCTGCCAACTGTGTCAATGTGTGTGAGTCTCTGAGAGAGTGTGGCTGTGTTGACGTTGACTCCTGTTCATGTGGACCTAGCTTATCGCTACTATATCACTGTTGCAGATGTCACTCACCATCAGATATACCTTTGGACAGTTTCCCAGCATGTAAGGTATGTGGCACATGCAATAACTGCATAAACATGTGATAAGAATACATAGGCAGTCAGGAGTTTGAAACCCCATACTGGAGTGTGTGTGACACAAACATGCTCAGGTTTTACTCTCCCAACCCCTCCCTGACTTACATTGTCTCTGTCTGTCTCTCTCACTCCCTCTCTGGTGGATGTAAAGAAGTACACCTGCTTTGCTTAGGCAATAGCTTGTGTTTTGTAAGTGATGCTCATGACCAGCTGATGGCCTCTGCTCGAATTACAGTCCCCCTCTAGCTGATTGCATGTGGAACAGCTGCGGTAACATTCCCATAGCCAATTGCATGGAAACACACTCCAATATCTAGGAACATCTTGGTGGTGTTGGGCCTTTTCATTCACTGTGAGCAGGACCTACATTTGGTGTTTGGCAAACAGCATCACAGATGGTATTGGGATTTACCTCTAAAAACATATACTGTGGAAACAGTACAACAGACAGGATGGAGATGTGCCAGACATGACTACAGAATGTAAGTGTTGCTCTTCTGCATTCGGAGTAATGTCGATTTAACAAGGTGTGTCTGGATATGGCTGGTCTACATGACTTAATACCTGTCATGACAGTGTTATGTGTTTGAGGAAACTCCCATCTGTAGGGTTATCTGCAGACTGGGCAGTGTGTGGAGCCTTTTGTTTCTTGTGTTACTCACAGAACACCTATTTGAGAATGGCAGAAGCATAGTGTGAGGATTGCAGTCAGTACATGGTGACAGCCATGAGAGTTACTGACTTCATATCCCTCACACGACACATGTCACAACAAACCCTGGTACGACAGTAAATGTATGAGGTTATCACAACAACATACCAATATTGGGTCAGTGTTTGTAGCTCCAGCCACAAGTCTGTCAACCTTTGTACATATGTTATGCAGTAAGAGTTGCATATGTTCTGTACACCATTATTTATTGACATCATACCTGATAATAAACCAAAAAACGTAAAAAATACCCAATGGATATTACACTTGTAAAAAATAAAAACACAACGACCATCCAAGTATTCCGAAATGTTTTAATCCACACACTAAGCGCTTTCACCATCAATACATGGCATCATCAGAGTGATGATGATGCCATGTGTTGATGGTGAAAGCGCTTAGTGTGTGGATTAAAATGTTTCGGAATACTTGGATGGTCGTTGTGTTTTTATTTTATACCTGATAACAAGCCAGTCAGATATCAGACTGCTAGACATGCTATGTATAGTAGAGGTTGTTTCTGAAGACATAACTTTGACATTCTGCAGTTGTGTGTACAGTACTGGGGTCTGTGTACTTATGGTGATTGTTGACAGTATATGTATTGCGCATACATACCTTGGGCTGTGCACAGACTGTGGTAGATGCCATTGTTCTTGGTCCTGTTCTATCTGATGTTACATGCTGCTCCAGTATATGGCACCCTATTGGCTCACATGTCTGTAGGGCCAGACACACACATGTCCCATACCACAGACAGACATCGGACCACACTGTGTCATGATCCAGTGTATGTAGGGTTAGTGTGTGAGTGGCACATATGAGGATGGTGTTTATCAGACAGTCCATATAGTGTCATATTAAGCTTGTGTACCATATGTGGCTGTGGCTGTGTTCACATTGGTTGTGGGTATGCACTTTTTCACAGGTGTCTCTTACTCTGTGCTGTGACATGCATATAGAGCCTGCTATAATTGCAGGTACATGTGTATTCCCCCATACAAAATGTAGTCCAGTATTGTGGCAGTCTGCCTGTAGTTTGCACAGTGCTTTGTGACATGCCTAGCAGCCTAGTGTAATTACCCAGTGTGCTGTTATGTCCAGTTAATTGCAAGACATACTGCTGCCAGGCCACCATAACTGTTGTATATTTCTGACAAAGCAGTGGGATTCTGTACAGATGTATGTCACTAACTATTGGGTAGTATGTGGCCATGTGACCTCTGCACCACCTGGTATTATGTGTCAGGACAGACTGGCATGTGTGAATGCATAAACTGTGTGGGCATATGTAGTCCAGTATTTACGTAATATACCCATGTACATGGCTATTAACATCCACATTGTGAGGCATGGTCTACATGTCTCGCATGAAGGAAATTTGTGTACACCTCTGGACTGAAAACTGAGTGCCAGACTGTCCACATATATTAGTCATATCTCTGCTGTAGTCCACAGGATCATTACTGTGCTAGCAGCGGTACTGTACTATGATGTCCTTAGGATGTCTGTCAGTAGTCAATGGCACACATGTTTAAAGCAGATGTCTTTTAAGACAACCCCTATTACAGTAGCAAAAGTCTACATATATACCTGCAATACATACATGACATCCCCTTGCACCAAGAGGTTGGGACTATTGGTGCTGAGGTAGGACTCCACTCCATGTTCTGGACATATGGTAAACATATCTATATATATATATATATATATATATATATATATATATATATATATATATATATATATATATATATATGCCTATATAGCTATATACACATATATATATCTACATACATATATGGATATCTATATATATATATATATATATATATAGATATATATATATATATATATATATATATATATATGTACATATATATATATTTATATATATATACATATAAACACTCAAATATATACCTATACACAGCAATATATGTCTACACATATACAGATATATAGATATATATGCACATATAGTTATGGATATGTACCTATATATCAACATAAATAGGTATATCTGATTAGATATGCATGTATGCACATATATCTATATATATCTACATATATATCAACATAAATAGGTATATCTGTACACATAGGATATATATATATATATATATATATATATATATATATATACAAAGAGAATCTACATATGATGCACTATACAGATGTGTAGACATACATATGTATGAATATATATATATATATATATATATATATATATATATATATATATATATATGTATATATATATATATATGTATGTACATGTATCAGCATATGTATATGTATATATCCATATTCCTGTCATGTGTAAACATCACGGTTGTGTATACCTTCCCAGATGTATCTCACTGTATTTATCTGATATGTGTATATTTAGATATAACAACATATGCGATGCAACAGTAATATCAATAACAAGTATCACACAATTGTGGAAGTCAAAGCAATTGTTCAATACTATTCAATATGTGTCGTGACAGATATATTGGAAAAACAACAACTGCCCTCACAGCTGTCATGGCGTAGTGGTTAACCGTTGTGACTATAGTGTCCTGAGTTCAATACCTGCAAGGGCTGTTTATTTTGTTGCTAGGCAGAACAAAGGCTGCTGGATACAAAATGGTTAAGGCAGCTTTGAGCAGCTTTAAGTGCATTTGTGTGGGTTTGCTTGAAGCTAAGCAGTGCTCAGCTGTGGTTAAATGTGCGGGTGCTTACACCATGTAGGCTTTGCTTACCAGTGTGCAAATCTGCTTACCTGTTAAATTGCAGCAATGCTGACACCTGCTAAGCATGGCTCAGCCCTGGTAACCAGTGCTCACATTCTAGTCTGATAACACAGCAGGGTAATGACATCTGTAATAAGTGTATGTAATGCCATGTACAATACATGCGTCTATGTGTTGTCATTACAGTAGCAAGGGGTGTGACTGTCATGTCTGGGACACACAAGTATATAAGACCTGTACAGCACTGTTATCCATGTAAATGTGTTACATACGGGGGTAGTAACCCGGGTTATGTGCTGTCACACTGGCAAATAGTGTATCATGGTGGTACTACTGTTGACAGTGCTTTCCCAGGCAAGAGTAGAGTGCTAAATGTAGTACTGACAACAAGCACACCTGCAGGCATAGCTGGACTCTGAAGCCTCACTGTCGTGTTCCTGGTGTGTGAGCTGTAACAGTATATATCCCCTACTGGATAATGATCTGACATGTGGAATGTAACTGTAGACTACCGTCTGTACAGCACATGTCAGTGAGGGCTTCCAACATGTAGTAATGGCATATATATTGTTGTCAAATGTCTATCTGTTGATACATTCATCCTACTGCATAGCTACTTGCCAAGCTGATGTCTGTCAGTCCCTGTACAGATGTGCAGATGGCAGGTATCCATCTTGGATACGTACGGGCAACCTATGCTTGACTGACACTGACATGTGTGCCCAGCTGTGTTATAACTGGCACATATAGGAGACAACAGCCTGTACGCACCGCATGTGATGGGTGCCTCCACTACACTACCACAGTCAACAGCGCATATTTGGGTATAGGTCTCCATCACAGACACTAACCATGTGTTGTAATACATGTTGCATACATGCCAATTAGATCACCTCAGTGGCCATTTACAGGAGGCACTCAGAGGATTGGCTGATGCATGTCACTCTCACCCTGAGGGTCACCACAGTGGTGTCTGTTGATAGATTGTCTGCTGGCACATGGCATGATACTACTGTACACACATCCCCTACACCACCCATATCTCCATAGAAAATAGCCAGGTACACACCTATGACCACCTGCCGTGATGCACCCCAGTAGTAACACATGTGTACATGTGCATTACTGAGGATAGCAGTGTCTGTGTGCTAGTACACCTGTAGTTGGGAGTACCATGAGGGCCTTCACAACCACCGCAACACCCTATGCCATAGTAAGATGTGGCTGCTGCTGTATCAGACATTACATGTACCCTGTTACGCTCCTCTCCCTAACAGCTACATGAGCCTTGCAGTACCAGCACAATAGTGTTGTACAAATGGGTTGATAGGCATGGGATATCCATTCAGTTCTGGCAAGTGTGTGTATGTATGCATATCTGTATATATGTAGGGTACAGCATTCTGAGGCCAGATACTCCTATTACAATATGCATTGCCACACAGTAGTACGGATAGTGTTGTTGCTGCCCATAGGTGAGGCATGACAATGCAACACCCTACTATGCCTGTGGCATGTGCATTAGATGCATATCCCTGTAGTACCACTGTTGGGATATACAATGGGTTGTGTTGCAGTCGTGGGTGATGTGTGATGGTGGGTATGTCAGAGTGTCATCGTGGATTCCAGTGAGTACAATATCCACTGTGGGATGTGGATGATGTGTACTCTGTCATTACACCATGGTACACCCGGTATATGTCCCATGTATCACTGTATGGTGACCACTGTCACCATCAACCATACAGGTAACTGATACCACAATCCAGCCCAGTTATGCATGTGCTGTGTGCAGCCTACCTGTAACACATTCGACACACTGACAAGTTAGCACTGATAGGCCAAGGTCTCTCGGATGTGTGTGTGCCTGTTATGTGACTGTCAATGTGTATATGATGGTATGTCACACTATGTATTGTCCATATACAACCATTACATCCCCCATTACCATACTGTACAAGTCTGGGGATGTCCTGCATGTAACATGTAACCTGGAACACACCTCACCATAAACGATGTGTGGTGTGTGCAATGGAAGTCACACACTTCAGTAGCATTACATACCTAGGTACGGGTCTAGTTCTAATGTTGCCAAGTAAGAGTGTGCGTGTATGTGGATGGGTCTACATCAGGTTGCTGATTATACATGTCCCAGCGAGTCACCTGTCCATGTGACACAGGCAATAACTGTTATACAAACCTGTGACATGTGTTCAACTGTACCCCAGATATGTCACAGCCATGGTGTCACCACAGTGCCATACCCCTTGTGGAATATGACTGCAGACCATCCTCCTGCTGACTCATGTACACCTACGACACAAATGGATAACATTATGGAGACCACAATCACCTAGTGTTACTAACAGCTATAATGCATCATTGCTGGACAGCTACACTATCTGACATGTATGCATTAAACATTACTCCTGACAACATGTTACACTGCAGTACATTGGTACACTGTAGTACAATCACAGTGTGCATCATAACCATATTAGCCTGTCCCTGCATCGATGTTATGGATGACAGGGATGTGGCACATGTATCTTCATATGCACAGGGCGTGTTGTTGGTTTGCCAGAGACTGAGGGTGGGCCATACATTTGATACCATAGGTGTGGGTGAGGGGTGTAATTAGATGGAATGGGTGTGGTGATGTGGTGTGTGTAGGTATGGGATTGCCCTAGGTGTGTTCGTATCAGTGGCGGCTGGTGACTTCAAATCAAAGGGGGGCTGCAGGATGGGTGTGGCCAATAAGAAGGGGTGTGGCCAACAAGAAGGGGTGGGGCTATGGTGCAATGGGATCAATGCTTGACATACTTATTTACATGAAATAAATGCTCAGTCAGTATGGCGCATGCTGAATACTCTACACAGCACACATTGTTACATACACACATTGGTTTGAACACTTACCTCTGCGGTATACTGCAAACAGTACTTCATACTCCGTTTCTGCACCTGAGGAGAAGCTGTGGTCTAGAACACATCAGGTCATACTGGATTTCTCCCACCCCCTTTTTCACAGAGGCTCAAAAGGGACAGTTTTAAGTTTCCCCAAGCAAATAATATTCATGTGACCCCCAGCTGGTTCCAAATAAGTGCTTGTAGTCTTTCAGTTGTTCCTGTTAGGGGTTTGCCACATCAGATCTATTTCCATTGGTTCCTGTCCTCTGCATCTTGCTCTGTCACCACATCACTTCCTCTACCACATCCATAAATCTAACCTTACGAGTCCTTCCTCTTTTCTTCCCTGGCAACTCCATCCTTAGCATCCTTCTCCCAATATACCCAGCATCTTTCTCCCAATATACCCAGCATCCTTCTCCCAATATACCCCAGCATCCTTCTCCCAATATACCCAGCATCCTTCTCCCAATATACCCAGCATCCCTCCTCAGCACATGTCCAAATCAACACAATCTCACCTTTGGACATGCCTTCCCCCTCTTCTAGAGCCAACAGTAGCCTCCACCCAATTTCTGCCAGCACCCTTTTGGTTAACACAGTACTGGTGGCTGTCATTGTTAACCCGGGCCTCAACCAATCCTGTATCAAAATCTGTATTGTTGTCCCACAAAATGTTGTCAGGAGGTCATATGCGATTCCCTTCTTGATATAACCCTCCCCATTTATCCGGGCTTGGGACTGGCACAAAGAAATGCACTGGCTTGTGCATCCCCAGTGGCTGGGTTACATAAGTGCTTGTAGTACTAGTAGTACCAAATAAGTGCTTCTTGTGTTCTTCTGTGTATTGTGTTCCATTACTTATAGATAAAGTCCATTCGTCTCTCTTTATTTTGGGCAAACAAATCAATAACTCTGTGGTTGAAGTTAGTTATACTCCGCATTAACTCCTTTCCTATGGAAAGCATAGCCAAAGCATTCAGTCTGTCTTGCCCCATTGTAGAACGAAGAAAAGTTTTAATCCTTTTCAGTGTTGAGAAACACCTTTCTGCCTCAGCAGTTGACATTGGTGTGGTGGCTATAATTAACAACACTTTGTAAGTCTGTGAAAACACACTGGTTAAGGAGTTGTCCAACAAGAATTTTAACATCTTGACTGCACTGCCAGCTGCTTTAAAGTCTTCACGTTGATACACCACTCCAAGTTCTGTTCTAGGTTGTCCCCTCAACAGGAATGGATAGTTGTCCATTGTTCCTGTGAACAAATTTTCTGGAAACTCTCTTATGTATGTTGAAAACTTTCCAGGCAGAAGTAATTGAGAAGCTTGAAGATGGCCAGTTTGTTGAAATCGTGATGATGCCTCGAACTTTACGACATCACACACTTCCTTTGCAGCAACTGGCAAGGTCTCATGCAGTGGTCGGGAAGCTGATGGCCCTCGTCTAAGTTTTGACCGGATGTTCTCCGTCTGTAGATACTGCTCTGCAATACCATCGATACCCGATCTAACACTGTCAATTGCATCCAAAAATGTCTGAACATCCTTTTCAACAGCAGTTGCATCTGTGGTACGACACTGAAGTTGCCTGTACAGAATGTCAACATGGGGCATTATACGATGGAAAACAGTAAGCCAAAATTTAAATTCGTCATCTTCAACTGATCGCAGTAGCCCATTTGCTTCCAGTATAGTTGCTGCAGCAGATGTAGGACTCTTGTACAAATAATTAAAGCACTCTGCCAGTGACTCCAAGTTCTCGTACACTGCATTTACAGTACGGATGTTAAAATTCCACCGTGTTCCTGACACTCTTGGCATGCGTCGTGATACTATACTATCCAGAGCAGCTTGTCTTTGAACTGAACGACTGAAAAAGGCTGGAATTCCACCAAGTGTTACAAAAATGTCCTTGCTTCAGTATTCTGTTGTGTGGCTCTTTGCATTACCAGATTAAGTTGGTGGGCATAGCAGTGTACATAGTAGGCATATTTAAACTCTTGTCTTACGATGGCCTGGACCCCATGCTGAACACCACTCATAACAGATGCACCATCATAACTTTGAGCAATCACTTTTCCATGCTGGTCTGCCACTACTTCCTTCAACTGTTGTTTTATCACAACAGCAATATGTTGTGCTGTCTGTCAAGTGGTGTAAAGTATCCCAAAACGTTCCACCACCTGTCCATTGACAACGAACGGAACACAATAGCCATTTGCCATATCCCAACAAAATCAGTGGTTTCATCTGCAATTACTGCTATAAATTTTGCAGTACGAATCTCCTTTTTTATTTCTTCTCTGCATACTGTTAGCATGCAGTCCAGGAGTTCATTTTGAATAGTTTTTGATGTTCCTTTGAAAACAGTTGAATTTGTCACGTGGTCAATCAACTTCTTATCAAACTGGCAGATTAATTCTACCAGTGCCGAACATTCCTGGATTCCATGACTCTTCAGACTCATCATGGCCTCTTAAAGCTACTTCTTGTGCACCACACACCTTGATGCATTCTATTAAAATAGACAGAACATAACGGTTGTCATCCACTTTCTTGTTGTGTCTTTCTACTGATAACTGGTATCCACTACTTAACTGACACCTGATATCCACAGTTCCCAACACTGCTAGACTCATTTGGTTGTCAAAATGTTTAGCAGACTGTTCATGCCTTCTGGACTTTTCTTCCAGTCTCTTCAGGTCATCCATACCCTATGATGTCCAGGCTTCCTCTCCACCAAACAACAAACATGGGAAGCAGTATAAGCTGTTTGTTTCCTCACAACCACAGATCCAGGTGTGTTTGTCATACACTGACCTGTTGAAGCTGCGTGTGTATGTTCTTGACCTACTTGTACCTGCAGACTCTATCTTCAGATCAGGTGTGGGTCTTCCAGTCCTCTTGATTCTTAACTTCTCATCAAGAGTCAACTCTTTAAAATTAATAGATTTCAGATAGGCCACTGTAACACTCTGCTCACTTTGTTCACTCATTCTGGTTATTGTAGTTGTTGCAACTCTGAAATGAAGATATTGCAGAAATGATTTAAGTGCCACTGTTGTATACATGTAATGATTTACAGCTTCAGAAACAGCACTCATTTCATTGACAGTCTGCCACAGCCATGACCTACCAACTATCTGGCTTGGCCTTGCCAGGATTAAAGACTATTAATGCATTTGTGATGCACACACTGCTTACATTGTCTTTGCAGGACTAACACGGGCAGTCATTCCATTGCCCCCACTATACTTTCTGCTTTGATCCTTCCAGCATTAAAATATGTCTGCTGCACAGAGACCGTAGTCACAGCCTGTATGCATATTGCTTACTCCCTCAGACATAGAGTTTTGCAAAGCCAGAATTACAACACTAAATGGTTATTTCATTCCAACACTGACGACATGAAAGTCCCCCCCATCCCAACAGCCTACCAAAAGTACCTGGCTCAAAAACCTCTGAAATCAGAAAGCAAAACAGTAATGAACTGCAAATGGCTGCATTAATTTAGTCCATTGCACAGAAATGGTAGTTACAGGCTTGCCCAACAGCAGACTTTACCCAAACAGTCATCTTGCAAAGCCATAACTGACAGTAAACAAGGGCAGTCACCTCAATGAATTCACAAACACCCCCCCCCCCCATTACCTAATGAAGTAGCTGCTTTTTACTGGTCAGGATTAAAGTACGAATACTAACAGCTGCATTGCATACTTTCATTTTGCTGACAGACTCACTATCACAGCTTGTGTGCATCAGCCAAGTACACATTTAATTTTAAAATTAATTTTATTTACCAGACTTTCTACAATAAAACATGGTTTAACAAAAATTCCTTGACCCCCCCCCCACCACCACCACACACATACAAACCACACTCAGATTTCATAGCTTCAGCTTCTGGTCAATCTTACTTCAGTGAAATGTACATTACTGTTGCAAATGTAGACAGAACTGCAGCTATTCACACAAGCATTGCCCCCAGCCCAACTCCCTACCCAGAGAAACTGCTTTCAGCCTACAATGTTTAAGTGAAATAAATCTCCATGGTTGCATTTCTTTCACATCACAATAGCCAAGAACTTGCACATAATCTTACTTTATTTGGTGGTGTGTCTGTAAACTACAGGCTATTTCATTTCAGAGACCCCTAGGCTATTTCTGACAAAATGATCTAAAATGCCCCAACAGATGTCCTAACCTCCAGAAAGAAAGACTCCTAAAAATGGCCAAAAATATCATACTGTATTTAACCATCATAGTCATGTACAAGCATTTTCACATGCAGTCATTTCCTTATTTGTATGCACAATATCTTTTAATTTTATTTTCCAGAAAAGGAGGATGCATACAGACTACAGAGTACCAGTCCCAGACCAATACACATATAACAGAAATGATATTCCAGGCATTCCATTTCACATGTACTGATTCTGAAGTATTCAAGTACCACAGATACTGATTTAAAACACAATGCATTGTGTAGTACACTGCCTGCTTATTTTTAGATTCTAATGCAAGCATTCTACCCTAATTGAAAATGTTAATGTTATGTTTTTCATTTTCTTATAATTATAGCTACTCTCAGACAATATACTGGCAAAAAATATATATATAAATAAATAAAATATATAGAAGTGCAGTAGTAGTGCTAATGACCCACCCCCTAAAAAAATAGTTAATTATTACACTCAGACGTCTTGTTCTGGGAAAATGTTAAGAGTACAACAAAGTAAAATATAACACTGCAAGTTTGTTAAGAGGGAAGCACATCAGCTAACTTAGATAAATGTGTCACTGGACTGCTTGCTGTTGCCAAGTTAACCACTGAATATGATCACAAGTACACTAAAACAAACACATGAAACATTAATCCTCAGGGCAGGGTACACACCTGGACTGCCATAAACCCATAAAAGTCAGCATTTTCTGCATGCTGTAACTACCAAGCTATTTAGCCTGTAGACACACAGTCTCCAACTTCATTTAAGAGTGTGAAATAATTTTATAACTTAAAGCCATTTACTTTGTGCTGCTATTTTTGGGGAGGGAATAGAATCCACAGCCTTCTGATCTTCCAGAATCTAATAAGTGTTATTCTTAGCACTGTATAATTTCTTATCTCTTGTGTATAATTAATCTGCATCCTTTCTGTAAAGTTGGTGCAATCTGAAGTGGGTCTTGTCTGAAAGAGAGGGAGGGCCAAATGAATGTTTAACTACCTCAGACAGTATTGTTTTGCCAGGTGTAGCCTGAAGCCAGCATGATTCACTGGAATGTATTAATCCATTGCATTAGTCAATCATTAAATTTGTTCATCTCCAAGACATTAGCATATATATATATATATATATATATATATATATATATATATATATATATATATATATATACATATATTTATATATTTATATACATACACACTACACATACATACAAGCAACACATACACACATACACACCCCTCAAGTTACCTTGCATTTTGCTACTTTAGGTGCAGAAACCAAGACTGCGAAGTGTGTAAACATTTATTCTTACAGGAAAAAGTACATTTGCTAGCATTCTTTCACTATGCTCAAAACCACAAAAACTGGTACTTTAATGCAACATAACTATCATTCCCTCTCCATTTTGTTCACACATCAGCTTGTTAAAATTAACTTGTGGCATGCTGAACATCAAACTGCCTGTTCTGATAGGTCCTTTATTTCCACCATATATATACTCCAGCTGGTCCAGAAAAAAATAATTTCTTTTATACACAGCAGAGTTGAAATGAACAGTATGGGTGTAAAACTGCTATAGGAATTCTAGCACAAGGGCTTTCTCAGCTGCTCATTTATAAGCAGTCATAGTAAACATTTGTTGTTTTAAAAGAAGACTTCCAATCCCAGTACCTCCTGTGAATGTATACATGAAACCTTGTCTCACATAATTCAGTCTGCATGCAGTTTATCAGTTTTTACTTTAAATCTCTACAGATGTGTGTATAGGGTTACCATATTTGGTTATACGAAAAAGAGGACAATAGGTTCTTTGTCTGGCCAAAAGGGCTTTCAGGCTTTCAGACTAGGTGAAGACCAAAAAAAAAAAAAAAAAGGAAATACAAACAACGATTCAGTGTGAAAAATAGAGAAGGTATATATAATGCATTATTTTATATGTAATATATTTAATTAACAGTATCACAAAGCAAGCAAGGAAGGACCACCACGATGGTAAAAATTGTAAAATCCAATTTAATAACAGACAGTAATATAGACAGATGAGAGCTTTCACGTGGAAAACCACACTTCCTCAGATCTCAATTACAAGAATGAAGCATTAAGTTTAAATAACAATCCTAACATAATTAACAATCAAAATAATTAACTGTTGCCACTTAACGTCAATTATTTATTCATTAAAATCAAACAACTTATAATATATAAAACTTTAATATTTATTTAACAGTTTATGTTGCAGAAATGAAGATCCTTACCTCATGCTTCTTGGTTCCCTGAAAAATCTGACAAGTCTGACTGAGCCTGTGCTTTAGCCCAAGCATATTTTTCAGAAGAACCAATTGCTTTCAGTAAATTCGGCTGGGTGCAAAGGTATGCGTGAAAGTCTCTGCACGACATATGCTTAAAATTATGTTGCACAAACAGAACTCCTTTTATCGATTCAACCGACAACTTGTTCCTTTCCTTTGTCCACTGGCTTTGCATCAGTGAAAATACCCGTTCAGCGTTTGCATTATGTGCCGGAATTGCAAAGAAAAACTCTGCGATCACAATAATTTCTGAGAAACATTCCTCGTTCTTGCAACTGTTGAAGTATTTCACCCATCTCTCGTGACTCAGAATCTCTTTGAAGTCTTCCTCGTTAAGATTAGCCTCAACAAATTTCTTCAAATAGCAAAACTGATTAAAACATTTGGAATCGTCAACATGCACGCCCTTTTCTCTGAGATATAACACAGTTTGTTCAACTTCATTCCAACTTGGAATTTCAATTAATGTCATCCATGCAAATCTAACTCCTCCACTGGTTCAGTCCACATTTCCAGATACTCTAGACAAGTTCTATACATTGTGGCCACTTGTGTACAGAAAGCATCACAACAGTCTTCTAGTCCATCTTTACGCAATTTCGTTAACAGTTCTTTCACCTTAATTGACATGAACCCCTCTTGCGCACGGCATGCGAGAACAGTGTGAACAGATTTCAGGCAGTGTATAACCTCCAGCAAAGAGTTGTTTTCACGTTCAATTTCTTCAATGTGCAAATGAAATACACTCATCAGTGAATGCACGTGCCAAAGGTAAACCTCACTCATATCATTTTCAAAGAACTTTCGTATTAGAATAGGCGGATTTTTTGAGACAAGAAAAAGACTTTAAAGCGGGAAACATCTGCAACAGCCGCTGAATGCCTGGAAATAATGATAACCATCTAGTTTTGCTGTGGTAAAGCAGCTGACGATACTCCACCTCAACAAATTCACAATAGTCTTTCAGTTGTTCAGTTTGAATGGTGTAAATTGAAAAGTAGTTGTAAATTTTGAGAAGTATTGACTCAATGTCAACATTTAGTGTGTCAGTGCCATGCTGCACGCAGTTGTTTAGTACATGTGCTGGACAGCCAACTCCAACTAACGTTCCACTCTTTTTCATCCTCTTCAAATTAGCAAATACGTTACAGCCATCAGCTCCACGCCTGACACCACCAAAATTAGTATTGCAGTTATCTCCCGCGAAGGCAATACATTTCTGAAATAAGTGGTGCTTGTCTAAAGTGTCCTTAATGCATCTGGAAAATGTATCTGCAGTTTCATTAGGGGTGCTGTGAACATCAACAAGTTTAGACTGTATGCCACCATTTTTCCAGTCAAAATACTGCAAGAGGATCGGAAATAACTTCACAGAACCATGATTGCTACCATCTGTTGCGACTCCACAGTAACGTATATGGTTAAGTGCTTTCTCCACCAAGTCGACAGAATGTGGAGCCAGGACAGAGTTGACAATTGCTTCTGTTTTAGTCCGGGCGCACAAAACTCTTCATGCAATGTCAGAGTCAGGTAATATTGTTTTCAACATGCCACAACTGCAGTCCATCGACCTATAACTGTGATGATGCTTAACGGCATGAAATGACAGAGTTCCTTCAGCCGCTGACACTGATTCATCAATTTTAGAACAGGTGTTACAAAATAATTGGTGATTTTTGAGGATGAACTTTCTCCTCGAACATTTTTAACATGCTTCGGGGTACTTATGTGTGCATTCAAATCAAGCGCACCCTTATTTGCAACAGAAATGAAAGTTCCGCCACCACATGTCATGCATTCTGCTTCCCATTCATATCTGCCTGCACGAAAACACGGGTACTTGGCCTTCATTGCATCCGTAAATGAACAACGACGTTTCGGCATATTTATGAGCTAAACTACTTTGTTAAATTTCAAGTCTTCAAGCTGACTATGCCATTCACTTTCACTAATAACAGAAAAAAAAAGAAAGTGAGACAAAGGCTCAAAAATCAGGTCAGATATTAAATAATGCTTGTGTAAACTTACAAAACATGTTATTCTAGCAATTTTCTATTAGCATAAAAGTTATACGGTCAACACCCAGGTCTCCAACTACCTCCTAGCTAATGATCTCCTCTCCAAAACCCAACATGGTTTTATGCCATATGACAGCACTTCCTCCACTCTATTCTCATCTGCTGTGCCCCCACTCTACCAGAACTAGAACAAATCACACAAAAATCCTTCTCATCTGTAGAAAGCTGGCTATCCAATGCTTAGCTCCTACTCAACCCAAGTAAGACAAAACGTTTCCTGTTCCAACCTTCCAAAGCCACCCAAAACACCCCCCACTTCAACATTCTTGCCAAAGGCAATACCATCATCCCTCCACCAGAACACACAAAATTACTTGGCGTGGAAATAGACAAACTTAGATTTGGCACCCACATATCTCTCACAATAAAAAAAGTTCACAAGAAACTTGGTGCATTATATCAAAGCCGCCAATTCCTAACCAAGGCGGCTAGAATCTCCATTGCCAATTCCCAGATAATCTTCACTCTATTCTATGCATCCCCCATACTTACCAACCTTAGACAGACAGACCTACACAAGCTGGATGCTTGTTACAACAAAATTGCTAAATTTGCCACTGGAACCTCCTACCACAGCCATCAGTGTATTACCCTTAAAGAAATAAACCTGTTAGAAGTCCCGCATTATCCTTATATTTTCAATCTCCAGATTTAATTTCTTTAACTAAAAAACAAAACAAAAAAAACAACAGAGATATTCCTTTCTCCATTGCTTCCTTTACACAGCACTGATATGCTGTATAAGCATGGGAACATAAGTCCCATATGCATGCGCAGTACATCAGGAAAGCCCCATGATACCAGGGAAAATGTGGAAGAGCATCAAGGTGCCATTATATACAAGGACATTATTTAAGAAAAAAGTAATTAATATTTTTTTTTTTTACATACGGCTGGCTTTATTTGGTCAATCAGACTTTGCCCTCGTGAGTCGTAACCAAGCCACACCAACCATGGTTAAATTAAGCACTACCCACACCCAGCAGTGAGTTATTGCTATATTAAAACATACAACAAAATATAATGCATAATCAGAATAATAAACAACAGGCAGAGAAGTTTACTCTTGGTGTGGTTTTTTAAGACGGGCATAATCATACCACCTCACCATATAAATGTGATTGCACATGCATGAATACAGACACAATCAAATGCAAATACAGTCATATGCCACTATGTATGATTTGCAGTTATATTTAGTAATATAAAATAATCACAGTTAGAAATGTTCTGTATAACTAAGTACAGAAATCACTTCTACGTTTTTCACTCAAGTAAAGCAAAACAAAATAAAGCAATATTTTCAACACAGTTAAGAGCTTTGCTGTACCTTATTAAAAAAAAAACCTCTTATTCCACACCAGTTCTTTCTTAATATGGTCATCAGAAGTTAAAAACCTTATTTCACATTAACATAGCAACCTATAAAGAGGATTAAGAGCTATTTATTGCAATCATTGAGTTTTAGGTATTATTAATCAATGTGCTAACATTGCACTTATTGCTCTATCAAATGTACATACTTTTTTCTACTGATCTTGAGTCATTACTGAATATATTTACTGTGATACCAATGTAAAAAGTAAAACAAATGTAGTAATTTAGTAGTAATGTGCTGAATCTGGCGGGAAAGAGAATACAAAGAAATTATATTTACTTCATTTCAGTAACTAAAGTCATATTAGCATTAGTCCATAAAAATAATTAGCAGCATCCGCCACTGATTAACAGGATTCCAGCATACAGTTACTTTTGCGTTTATTCAGGAAAGATGTCTATTTAAAAATGCTCTTGACCTGTTTATAATAAAACTGCAGTAGTGTTCAATCAATAAAATCAATGCTGCTTTCTCCACTTACACTGTGAAGCAGACTTTCAAATCAAAAGGAAATTAATTGCATTTTCTTCTCTCCCTCTCGCGTTTTGGGTGACTCACTGACTCACCATCTTAACGAGTTGCCTGGGCTGGGGCAAGACCAGCCATTTTTAACCCTGCTTTAGGCCCGTGCAGAGCTGAAGACAAACTGAAGAGTACCTACAACACAATGCAGACTGCCTTTTTAAGCTAATTTCTCCCTCTTAAGTTAAGCAAACGTGGCACAAAGAAATCTGAAAGACAGCCAGCCCAGGTCAGTTGAATGTAATATGTCAAGACAGTAAGTTAATCACACAAGCAACAGACAATGATGCAGTGTTAGATTTTATCTGGTAGGCCACTGAGACTAGATGTTTGATTCTCAAGAGTAACCCACCAGCAGCAAAAGAAAACTTAAAAAATGTTGTGGACGTCACTCACGGTCAGAGTCAAGAACATTTGGGAAAACTAGTCTGAACTCACATATGAAAAAACCTCAGCTACGACTGATTCGGCCTGGCTGGGGCCTGGGCTGGGAGCAGAGAGCTAGCCTGTTAGTTGGGTTTACCGTTTGAGTTTACAAACATACAACAGTCTCCACACACACACAGTACTCACAAAAAAAAAAAAAAACCATACCAGAATGACTGAGACTTGTCGTGAAAAAAACAGTCCAAAACGGAGACTCCGACTCACTCTGTAGTGATGAGAGACAGATGGATCAGCTGTGGCTGGGTCCTCCTCTGCTCCTCTCTCCACCCTAACACATACAGTCCTGCACTTCTCCCCGGGCCCGCGCAAATACAGTCTCGCCGCTCTCGCGACTCTCGCGAGCTCTTCTACCTTCCGCGCATGCGTAGATTTGAGTTCTGCCTCGGGATTGTAAAACCCGGACAAATCTCGGAAGTTTAAAAAACTGCCCGGACGCCCGGACAAGAGCACAAAAAGAGGACATGTCCGGGGAAAACCGGACGTATGGTAAGCCTATGTGTGTATCATTCCATACATACAAATTCTCACCCTCTTTTCAAAAACACTGCAACGCCTTCTGTAAATCCTACTCCCACACCAGTCTAAAATGATGGTGCTCCACTGTTCAACTCAAAAGACACACACAATGCTGAGGAGGTTGTCAAGTAAGACATATGAATCAAGATGCATTAACACCGTCAGAAAATGTACGTCTTTAAACAGTTATTCACCAGCATCTATTCTGATCCTTTCGAACCTTTGACCTAGAGAGTAAAATAAACAGCAATCAAAACATTTGGTTTGAACCCAAAGACATTTTTTTCTAATTCCATCAGCTGATGCCCACCAGACAGTTTGCCCACAACTGGCAAAAGCCACTGTTTAGCATTCATTGCCTGCATATACTAATAATGGGAGATGAGATGGTCTTGCACCAAAACAATATACAATGACCTTGTATAGGCTGGAGGGAGGGGTTCAGTACTGAGAAACAAATGCAATTACTTACTCCATATTTGTTAACTGGCTCTATGAGCTTTGTACTTGGACCCATTTCAGCCACATCCACAGCCATAGGCAATTATACAAGTTAAGACAAATATGGTAATTTACCTGTGTTAATATATACTACATTACTAGTAAAGTTTTACAATGTAGTGGTGTTTTACATTAACAGGCAAGGGAGCATTACATGGTAGAAAATGGCCTTTCTGATGAGCTATTTATTTATTCATTCATTTCCAGTTTGATGACCGGGGATGTCCACTGGGCTCAGGGAGGCCCAGGGAGAAAAGCTCCATGTTACAAAGTTTAGATACAGATACAATATAGAAAAGAAGAACAATTTACAATTATGTTTCATGCTAGAGAGCAGATGTAATTTCTTAGGTACATGTTACCTTTAGATACAGACACAATTCTATAATGAACAATTTACAGTTAAATTTCATGTTAGAGAGCAGGTACAGATTCTTAGGTACATGGTACAAATGTCATATTTACAATATGTACATATGTGGTAGCCTACAGATCATAGCTGGAGAGGGGTTTAGAGGTGGAGAGAAACTTATAGGACTAGGTGGGGAGAATGCAGTTGCATTTCCTGTTACAGTAAATGTAGGAATGTAACGGAGATTTAAAGTTTTCGAAGTTTGCACAGGTCCTTAGAGAGGAAGGAAGAAAATGAAATGTTTTTGCTAAGAAAAAGGATAGCAGGAGCTGACCAGCAGGGCGATTGGGTTTTCGGACACAGATTAGGTTTTGGTGAGTAGATCTGAGAGTTCTCTGAGGGGTGCAGGGAGAAGGATGCTGCATAGAGCAGGGCACTTAGAGGGCTGAAAGATTAGTTTGTGGGTTGTGGTAATCTGAAGATAGTCTAGATGGTTGGAGAGTTCAAGCCAGTGTAACAAATTAAGGGCAACACAGTGATGGGAGGAGTATTTGGCTTTGGTGACAAATTTAGAAATCTAATTATAACAGACTTCCAATTTTGAAGTGAGTGACAAGTTAGTTAATAGAGGAGCGCCACACATTAGTGAGGGGAGTAGATAGGTACAGGTAGACAGACATTTCTAGAAAAGGCTGCTGTTTCATAAATAATTTTAGAAGTGACTGTATCTATGTCTATCCTAGGTGAATAAGATGCACATTTGCATTTCTATTTTAGGTGGACATTCGTTTTATGCAGATCATGCTTTGGAATTTCAAATTTCAAGAGTTAAAGATCTTTGTGTCAGTGATTGTCAGTAGTGTTGTGCAATGGGTATATAAGGTGGAAATTTGCAACAACTTTGTTTTCTGGGGGAACAGTCACTGCAAAGTAGTCTGTATGTGAGGGAGTTTAAAAGTACAGGGAATCAAGCAGAGACACAGAAAAGTATTTTACTTTTCTGACCCTTTTGGTCAGTTTTTTTCGATGTTAGTTACAATGTTAATATGCAAACTACAGCTTGTGCATCATGCCATGCTCCCTGTCAGTCAGCAACCGACCCTTTAGAATAAATAGCAATGAGACAAAGGTTGTTTTCATAAGATCTGCTTCACGTGAGTTAAAGTGCATTGGTGCACTAGGCTTGGGACAGCCAAATGTAAGGCAGGAGGTACCCAGCAATTAAAGAAACCTAATCAGTGGCCAATTTCTCACATCTATAATCCATCAGAACATACTGCACAAGATCTTTAGATCATACAATGCAGACTGCATGTGTCTAGGAGTGGTGAAAAAGCTAGGAAACAAAATGTAGCTTACATAACACTGCTATACAATTTCTATCGGTTCCCAACCCCAAGACTTTTTCTTCTAAATGACAGGTTGTGTCCACTTAATGTACAGAAATGCACCCATGCACTGGTCTAAGACCTACCATTCTTCACCACTGTAATATCAGATCTCACTGCTTTTCCAGACCTGTATCTTGCACACATTGCTTTTTGCAGGTGTAATTTAAACAACATTTCAAAATGTACTCAACCTTCTGATACAAGAAATTTCTATTCCTACAGGAATAAATGATTGGAAAATATCAAAGACTGCTGTGTCAACAGCACAAAACTAGTAAAACAGCAGGCAATATGGCACAGCACAACACAAAAGTAGTCCCGAGAATATGTGTGTGTGTGTGTGTGTGTGTGTGTGTGTGTGTGTGTGTGTGTGTGTGTGTGTGTGTGTGTGTGAAGGAAATTCCAAAGAACAGACCCACAGCCCCCCCCCCAACAGCAGGTAATTAATCATGAAGAATCCATCCACCAAATAAATGTTTAACCTTCATGCCTAAACAAAGTGTTCATAAAGTCAGCAGGGTGCTATCAGTTCATTATTCAAGAACCCCCCCCCCCACACACACACACTTCAACAAAGTGTCTCCCCCCCCCAAAGGAATGCATTAATTTGTAACAGGACTTTCAAGACTGCAAATTCACAAGGAGTGAAGTTGGAGAAAAATTGTAAGAAAACTTCCAATGCACATCACAGTATGACTTAAAGAAATCATTTATACAAAATCCTTTGTAATATTTCGGCTTTTGTTGCTTGAACATAAACATATGAAGTAAAAATCCCAGTCTCAAACACACCATACGTTCTTGTAATTTAAATCTGCCAAAAATGATGACAGCAAAGTCACAGAATCAAATGAAAAAGGTTGCCAAAGTAGCACATATAATTCTATTACAAAGGTATAAGTTAGTATGCCTTCACAAAACTCTGTAGAAAGTCTTTATGCAAGGCTGCCAGGCTTAATTAACTCACCATATATATTATATACTGATATGAAAAGCACCTAGAAAGAGCAGCAGAGAATTCATTAAAATGAATCCAACTCTCCTGCATTTTCTACAAATGATACTTTCATTTCTGAGCATAGAATGGATGTTCTCACTCAGACAGTCACATAGTTATACTTCATACTATGACTTTTCCTTAAGTTACAACTCTTTAACCTCATTCTGTTACCTAAATGAAAGAAATTCTGAAGGCAATTTTGCTGTAATGATTATGTACAGTACTCATTAGTGTAGAAAGAAGAAACAATATAAAAGTATAACTATGTAAAACTAATAATAAGTATTAACTTTAGAGATTGCTTTTGCAGGTCCAGTATTAATGTACACATATAATTGAAGGAAAAAAGAATAAATAAACTTGTAAAAATATGTATATATACAGGTTGCATATTCTTAATAGTTAAACCTGTTAACATGGAAGTATTTGATTATTAAAAGTAACAGGTTAATGGAAACTTAGGTGTTAATCCACTCATCTGTCATAGCACCTTCTTCTCCATCAACTAGTAATATGAGAATGAATAAAAAACTAACAGTATATATTTTCAAGAGCGTATTAAATGAATGAATACCAATAAACTGGGACATTAACATAAGTTGAGACCATGAAAAATCCCAAGAAAACCTGAACTTACAGAAAAGAAAACTAGTTGCAGGTTAGAATAAAATGTGAACAAGGTAAAATCTTGAAATGTGTAAATCAGGAATCAGTGATATTAAATAATTATTAATTTAGTAATTAAAACCATAAATATCTTAACATCACTATAATTAAATAAAATATTATATTTTAAAGTGATATCACTTTAAATATATGCTTCAGGAACACTTTTCGGTAGTACTACATGAAAACATCATGGTATTCTTCTAATACTAATAATTAATACATTAACAAGGAAGTAAATTAATAGATAGATTTAAAATTTATAATATGAAATTTATATAAGTTATAAATCCTAGCTCATTTATTTTTTCAAATAAAATTTCTCCTTTCCTTTTCTTATTTATTATGACAAAATATATTAATTGTTTAAGACTATATAACTAGATGATGAAAGAAATAAATTATAATGTATATATAATATTATCACATATATAAAATAATAGTAGGAATTGGAAAGTTAAATATCAAATAATAAATTAAAATATAATCATTAATAAAACTATTCGATAAACAACCTTTATATATCTAGCCCTTGATAGTATCTCTGACTTCACTCACTATTCTAAGATATAAGAAGTTTATAATTCCCATCTTTTCTAACACTTCAGCAATGAATTGATAATTAGGTCACTCTCATATAACCACTGTTAGCAAAAGGACTGGAAATGCATGAAGAACCTGACTTAGCAGCTTTCCTATGAAACATCAGGCCAGCTGCTCTGACTGGAACAAGGGCTCTAGACAATAATTTATATTTATGAATGGAATAGCTTGTTCCATCTGACATCAACATATATAAAAAAATTCAGAGGCTCATAAGGTATACCAATTAACCCACTTAAGGAAGTAAGTTATCACAGTACACATAGTAGGTGCAGATGATGAGGCACAGTCCCAACTACATTACATATTTTATAACAATAATATCATATCAGAAATATATCTAAATGCATTGCATAGCATTAGTTAAGTAGCTGAAGAAAGGATTAAAGAAACTAATTTCTCGTCTTCTTTAGCATCTCACTAACTAGATAATTTAATAACCCTAAACCCTTAAACATTATTTGTTAACATCAGACCATTTTCCAAATAAATAATGAGGTAATGGGGTATATTTATTTGACTTCCAAATTATGTGTTGTAAATAAGATTCACGAAACTGAGGGATGAAATACAAGCAATTGAGTATGACCTCCAATTAATATCAACCCTTCATTTCTCGTCTATTTATGAAGTGACCTTATATTCAAATAAAAAGGGATGTGTATACAGTATATATATATATATATATATATATATATATATATATATATATATATATATATATATATATATATATGAAGATTTGATGAGCTTAGCCTCATGCATCAATAAAAAAGCTTGTGTCCATACATGTTTCCATTAAAATATGACTTGTTAATAGAATGTATAGAAACCAACCTGTGCATATACTAACAGACACTAAAACAGTAGCTATAATCCCCCTTCTAATTTGGTTACAATAAAACAGCCTGCAAATTCTCAATCAGACTGGAGTCTTCGGACATCTGTCACTACTTACTGACTACATCAACATTATGCAATACCTCCTCTAAAGCTAAGCGAGCATTGACCATTAATGAGGAGACTAAAAAAATGAGGAAATTTGTAATACTTATTGCCAGCATTTACATCACGTATGGACAACAACAACTATCCCAACACAGTGTCTCAATTAGGAACCACATTACTCAGTGACCATTTAAATCCATCACCCCAGTTGCCCACTATAAAATAAGTATGTGTATTCAGCAGGAGAATAGAATCCATTCTTCCCCATCAGGTTGTACGAAAAGCCCACATCTGGATTACTGCTTACAGTTCTGAGAATAGTACATGTGTAAAATATAAAAATAAACATTGAAAGCCAACAAGAACTGTAATTTCATGTGTTCCATCCATTATAATGAAGGAAGAACAAAAGGAAACATAGCCACTAACACTTTTATTAATGGAAACTATCAGCATCAGCATCCCAAACTCAAATTACTAACCCATATGCCATATCAGACCATTACCTGAAAACAGAGTGCCAGTGTAAGACATCAAAATCATACAGGAAATCTTTCTAGGTTTTCCTAACAAAAACAGCTTTTGTCTCCATGCTGTGAAACAGTAGTGCTCATTTCTGGCAGGAAAGCTGGAAAACCTGCAATGGTTACAGTATAGGTTTTTCATCTTTCTCTGATGTTCCTGTGAATAAGACCCACTCCCCTCTTCCACACATTTATTTTTAAGATTTCTATCAGTAGGTCTTGGCACACCTCTCAACCTCTTGGAGCAAGAAATATGTACAAAGCCATACATAAAAGTGGTACAAAGGCCCTAAAATAGGTACAATTTTTAAGTTTGGCATTAAGAGTATGAAGTCTGAAACTCAAATGTCTGTCATTATTTTCCAACTTTAATCATTAATGATTAGCATAGCTATTATATGAGAGAAAGCCACAATTTTATGAAAAATAGACCAAAAATATGAGGCACAAAATCTGGACATTCTGAGAAAATCTGTACAGTTGAGAGTTTGGGCCCAACTCCTGGCATTTGACAGACTAGGCTGTTAATTGCCAGTCTTGCCTTTCACTCAAACTTTCAAAGTAACATTAAAAACTCGATTCACTGGCTGCTCTACGTAATCTAATCAGATACATTTATTTCCAGTTTTTCTTTACTTACTTGAATGAAATTAAAAAAATTAATCCTTTGCCTCGCTGCAGTTGGTAGATTCACAGAACTCCTAACTTGCCTCAGATCCGGATGCCTCACTCTGTATAAGTTTATTCTACACGTGTGACACAAGACAAAAAGGTCAATGAAATCAATCCACAAACTACTAAACTAGCCGACAACTGACTGACTGATTCTCGCTCTTTTCCCAGCACATAAAGCCTGGGAAGAGAGCGACAACCAATCAGCAGCATTTAGGCTTAGCCCAGCAAGCACGTCATGACATGCCTGCGGACGTCGCAGTCCGAGCCCCTTCCAATTCTATGCGGTTTGGAACCGCATAGACTTCTGGGCATCACAATGATGCCTTCATTGCTCCTCCGGGCTGCAATGAAAACAAAAAAAAAAAAAAAAAAGGCTGTTTAAAACCGCGGTTACAGTGCACAATGCGCGTGCTTCCGAGTCGCGGACTCGAATTAAAGTACAAAAAAAGATATATATATATTTTTTTTTACATTATTAATAAACTGTAAACAATTACTGCTATTTAGCTGAGGGGGCTGCAGTCCGGCAGTCCGATGCCACGAGCCGCCCCTGGTTCGTATAGTGTGTGGGTATGCATGCACACAGTTCTGCCATGTGGCTGTCCTATATAGGTGTTTTTTGAACAGCTGCAGACCATACCTGGCAGGGTGTGCAGTTCACTGGTTCAGGCCATGGACATGCGGACTGTGCCTGCCAGGGGTTGCATGGACACGTCCAGGTACAGGCCTCAGTGTGCTACTCTCTCCTGATGATGACAGATATCTGCTGGAACCAGGTCCCCTCCTGGGACTGGCCAGGGCCATGTGCACATGGCCTGCTGTGGTGTGGTGTGGACAGCACCCCCTGCAATGCTGGGGCTGGTACTGTCATTATGGGAGTGCCTTGGTGTCCTAGCACATCCACGTTGACTGCCAGCTGTTGGTGTTGTTGGCCTATGTCCATGTGGCCATCTCTGCACTCCCACCACATGTTCAAGCATGGACGAACCATGGATGATGGGGCCCACCATCTCACCCAACCATCTATCTGTGACCTTGGTATAATCACGGACGGCACCAGACAGTTCATGGAAGTTGTAACTTGCAGATGTGAGAGTAGCCCAATGCAGTCTCAGGCCCTGTCTGGTGTACAGTTCCATATGTGCCTGCACCCCCATGACAGTCTGAAACATGCACCTGGTGGTACCAGTTGTGGCACTTCTGCCAGGTCATGATGACCAGTAGCCCTACCACTAGCACCCCGGTACATATGTCTATGTGGTGCCCTGCCAGACATCCAGCTATGCCTGCTGTGACCAGACACAGTAGGCATAGATACCACACTCTCCTGTGCACTGCCACCAACCGCCAACTGTCCCTCTGCTATGGCCACTGGTGATAGGGTATGTATAGGCACTGTAACTGTGTGCGGGGTTGGGATGGCTAAGAGGGGGATGTCAAACAATGCAGTTCCGGCCCCTGACAACCCTGCCAGTGCCTCAACAGTACTATCATCATCTTCGGTGTCTGTATGGACACCAACATCAGACTGCATGCAGGAGGGACCCTGACCCACCTCGCCACCTGTGGGGGAAAACAAGAAATGCACTTTAAGACCTGTACAGCATTGCATAACAGTACACACACACACACACACACACACACACACACACACATTCCACCTCCACCTCAGTACCTACCTGTCCCTGATTTTACAGACAGTCCCACATTTATTCACACAAGTTCCCCAACCTGCATCACACTAGGTAACATACACTCATTAATACTACTCATTAATGTATCATTCCTCTAAATGCCTAGATGAGTGATCATAACACAAGACTTGTTAATCTATTACCTCCTTGACCTGAGTGGAGTAGGTTTTAAATGGCTTCACTGCTGTCATCCAGTGTTCACCCTATGTATGTCCGGACATCGTGAGCATGGCCCATATATGTTAGGGGCTACTACATTCACTCCATAATGTCACGCACTGGAATGTCATGTGTAAGTATTGCTCAGTACATGCCAGATTTGCTGCTCAATAAACCTGTCATGTGCACAACAGTTATATATGGATACAGTCCTGGTGGTGTCTAGTAATTCCCCAATGCATCAGTAGTGCTTCATACGTGGATAGTTGTTCACCTCTCTGCTGATTGCAATATTAAGGGTATACCTGGTGTCTACTTTCCCTCCCAATGCAAGTTCCATGTTACAGACCTTATTATACTATCAGCTGTCCTGTGGTTACATATCAGACAAGTATTCCTGGTGTCTCATGTGTTAGTCCATGTCCATGTACTGCACGATCCCAAAGGGAAGTACTGCTGTATGAACAACCCCACAATCACGCATGTGCATACATAGACACCCACACAAACACACACACACATGCACACACACATCCTACATGCATCAACCCCCCTCCACTCCACCAGATTTCACTTACAGACAAAATAACCCCCCACCTCCCTCACACAAACACGCATACAGGTGAGGTTGCATAAGGATAGTACACACAGTCCTCCCATAACCCATCTGTCAACACGCATAACATATGGTACTTAACAACATGCAGTGCAGCTATAGTCAATCCATGCTAGCAACAGTATACATGTGTGTGATGCATGGGCTGTGTTAGTAGATGATGCCCCTTCCCCTGGAAAACACTGCACCCATATACACAGTATTGCTGTGCACCTGTTCTGCACCCTGCCATGTACTGTGCACCAAACATCACAGGTGTACAAACGATTGCTGAATGTGTATTACTGTGTCAGTTATATCTGTGTTAATGCTCACAGCCCCTATGTTTTTCAGTGACACATACCTGGGATGATATGTGGACAGATGTCATTTGTGAATGCCTGATGTCTGGTTCATAGATCTCAACATCAGCAGTGCATGTATGACCAATCCAATACTATTACACTGACAACTGTCAGACCGTACTGTGGCTATGGGCAGTGTACACACCCTTATTGATATGACACTCTCTTCCTTCATCTGCCACGGGAACACATCACTGCATATATTAACAGTACATGAGCCTGATATGTGACATATGTCCTGTACAGTCACATGCAGTGTCTATGAAATGTGTTAGGTGTGCAGATGCTGACTGTGATGCATACACTCAGTGGGTGCATATGTGTGCACACACTTATCATGACAGTTTGTTGCACCTATTGTTATGTGTACTACAGCAGTCACTATTCCTGGCAGGGGTATACTAGCATGGGCCATCTGCATTTGCCAGTATATGGTCAGTCTGCCCTACACATGTCCCCCATCTCTGCATGATTGCAAGGTCTACTCACGTGCACATCCCTTGGTGGTCACACACTGCTGTCACTATTGCTGTGGGGGTAGGGTTATGTTTGCCACATTTCCTGAACCAGACTGTGTGCAAATACAGCCATTCTTAGCATCCTTAGGATCCCTGCTGCAGTGCACTGGTGTGTCATGCTGACACACCCTCCCCACCTTCAGCCTTTTTGCAGATGCTTGAAAAGTATGGCCTACACATGTGTGTCAGTTTGCAGTGTTCCATATACTGAACACCACGTGTTACAGCTTAGTCCCAGCTAATAATGTGGACCACATTATTATGTTATGCCATAGTGTAGATCTGTAACAGTTGCCATTGTAATACTTGTATATACACTGTTGTTTCCCTGTATAAGGGTGATGTTTCACACATGTCCCTACTGTAGGCCATGCATCCCACCATTATGTTAATCCCTGTGGACACATTTCACAATGACAGGATGTTAGTTATCTTGCGGGTGTCTAACATACCCTTCAGATACCCTATCATGGTCACCACTGCGATGCATTGCATTTAACAGTAGCAATACATGAACATGTACAGCATGCATTATAAGTAAGTGTGTTAGATGTGTGCATGGAATATACCATCCATAGCCATTACATGCCCGGTGTATTGGCAAGCATCAACATAAACCATACTCACCAGCTACAGGTTGTTGCCTTGGTGGTATACCAAAGGGACATACATAAGAGTGTGAGAGATGCAATGTCAGTGGCCACAGCTGTGGCATTGCTACATGGTGGGTGCAGCATTACAGTACATCAGCAGTACAAGTCCACAATACTACCGCTTATGCACATCTATTTATTACTACTACACAGCAACAGACTATATATATATGATGTCTCACATATGCATGATCTACCTGTACAAATGCAGATGCATACTCAACAGTGGTCTACTGATCTGCCCTGTGGATTACCTGCATGCTGTTCAGCCGGTGTGTGGGTAGCACCCACCTCCACAATGGTCTCTGCCAGTTGTTGGGTGTGCTGGAAGGCAAGTGCCATGAGGCTGGCGAGGAGCTCCTCAACACATGTCGGGGGGAATGGATGACATGACCTCCCCCATTACAAGTTGATCCCCCCGGGCTGTAGCAGCACGCCGACGGGCATTGCGAAGCAGGTCAGAACAATGATGCTGGACCTGCTCATAACTGCATTTATGCAGGCCAACATCATTGACCCTGTGGACTAGATCATTTCACAGGGCGGTCCGCTCCTGCTGCTCATGGGCAGCCTTGCCAAATAGAAACAGATAGTGCTGTATTAGGTGGGTCAGCACAACCTCATTTTCCGCTGCTGAATACATGGGTAGACAGCCTTGGGACATTTTGCCTGAAAGACATAATGATGGAAACAGGTCTGAGCAACTCATACAGCAAGGCTACCATCATTTTTAATACACATCTCTGTCACCCCCCCCCCATCATATTAGTGACAACAAACTGTTCACATAATGCAATAGGTATGGCTACAGCTTACCTACCATTGGAACATATATTGTATTGTACCACACTTTGTGCTGTGTTTGTAGCCATGTTCCCTGTGTGGACACTATCATTGCTGGCCTGTTACAGACTATTTCACCTGCATGCCATTGTCAGGGCCACTATGGTTCCATATATGCATGTGGTATGCTTGCTATGTGATTGCTGCACATCTGTCATTCTGTATTATTGGCGACATCTATGTATGCTGTTGGACATGTCCTGGGATTGTGTGGACTATTACTACCCACATATGTTTTTTAACACTGACACAATAGCATGTTTAGAGAATAGTTGCAAGCAGAACCACCTCTCCCACCTCATCTGGCCATGTTACCAGGTGACATCACATGTGGGACCCACCCTGGGGCCTCCTTATCTACTGGTACAGCACTACCTTCAGGTGGAACCACCTCAGGGGATGTTGTCCCCACCCCTGGGGACACACACAGACATGATCCTGTCACACGAGGTCAAGTCCAGGGCCTGTTCCATAGGGGGCTTCACAGACACTTGTGGGATGTGTTACAGCACCTTGAGGCACCCAGTACACATTCACAGGGTCCACATGCTCCTCCTGCTCAGCCTCCAGGGCAGGCACCTTCAGGACCATGGACTGCTGTTGTGAGTAGCAATGGGTGGGGGCCTTATTCCAATTGTTTCCATATGGAGGCTCATGGGGCTTCCACATCGCAGACCACACACATCATCCAAGGTGTTTACCCACCACATGTGTCATATACCACCTCTGTAGGCTGTCCTCTATATCTACCAGCCCGAACCACCTCCACAAACATACCTGCTATCCTTTCCCATATTCCCATTTCCTACTTCACAGACAAGGGCAATGTGGTCCGACAAGCAGTTCACATGTGACATACCCATCCATGTTGCACACACTTACAGCTGTATATATCTGTGTGTATTGCTATGTGTGCTGTTCCTTCACATATAGCATGCAGCACTGTGGTGGTAATATAGGGGACATGTATTTACATACATATATGTGTGTGTGTGTGTTTGTATATATGTAATTATATGAAACATACGCATATATATATATATATATATGTGTGTGTGTGTGTGTGTGTGTGTGTGTGTGTGTGTGTGTGTGTGTGTGTGTGTGTATATGTGTATAAATATATATATATATATATATATATATATATATATATATATATATATATATTATGTCTACATATGAGTATCTGTATATCTGTAGACATACATGTATCTCTCTCTCTCTCTCTCTCTCTCTATATATATATATATATATATATATATATATATATATATGTACACATATACAAACCTATATATAGGGGTACATTCAGACATCAGGTCCACAGTCTCTAACTCTCCTTTCTGCACAGCTGCAGTGTTCTGCCTTGCTACAACACAGACAGGTGCCACATATGGATGCAGCCTAACATTAGGGGGGGTGTATATATAGGGCAAAATCACAGGTAAGCCTATTACACACCTATGGCATTTCAGCATGCTGCAATATATGTTAACCTGAGTATCCTGCAAGTGGTGGGCTCTGGAACCCACATGTCATCATTATGGCATTACTTACACCACCAGTTATTGGCCACAGTAATATACATCCTTTCCATTACACAACACACACTATGATGGCTTACATCTTGTCAGTTGGTGCTGCTCTGCACAGTTGACGACTATGGCCCACTACCCACAGGGACAGACTCTAATGTCCATAGCAGTTGTTCAGCTGAACATCTTTACAACAGCAACACCTGATGGCACATATATATCATTCCACATCATCTACACCAGTATAATGGACCAAGTTCTACAGTCAATTACATGCATATATACTTCACATATCTGTTATAGGAATGATGTCTGTTGTGGATGGTGTCCTTGTAGGAGTTTTTTTTTCTCATTGGCTATGGCCTTAGCCTGCTTCCTTTGTTTCTGTTTTTGGTTTGGTTGTGGTTGTGGTTCTGGTTTTGGTTGTGGATCTATTTTCTCTTTATCTCTCTCATTGTCTCTCTCTCTCTCTCTCTCTCCAGTAAATGGATTGAGCTGCTTGGAATAGAATGCAGCATGGCTTTTGTAGGTGATGCACATGATCAGGTGATGGCCTCTGCACCAGTCAGTGTTCTCCACTTGCTACCTGCTTGCAGCATGCTGTGTAGTACTTCCAGTTACCACTTTCATGGCAACCCATTACTATAAATCCCTACATCATGTGGTCATGGTCCCTTTACCTTCCCTCTATAGTGGACATCCTTCCTGTGTGTGGGCAGCAGTGTTACAGACAGCAGGTAGCAATACCGCTTACAAGAGAACTTGTACACTCAGGCCAGCTACATATTTGTATGAGGATCCAGAACTACAAACAGAGTGTGAGTAGTGTTTTTGTATGCATTGTATTGCACCAGTGTTACACGGTTCATGTGTACATACTAGTTTAACATGGACTGCAGTCTGTCTGCATAGCTCTCAAATGTGTGCCTTTCCACTTGATGGCCAGAGGTGTGCCTGTTATGTTTTGCCTGGCTGTCCACCAAACAGATCTTGTATCAGATATATCACTGGCAGTGTCTGTGTTGAATGCTATCAGTACATGGCTACATCCATTTGTGTTTCTGATTTCATATTCCTGACTAAGGTTATGTTGCAGACTATCCTGTAGCACCAGCAACTTGCTTAGTGTATGACAGCACAATTTCACATATGGGCCTGTGTTCCAGCCTCTGTTCTCCACCTACATACCAGGCTTTGTCCATATGACATGCTGTCAGGGGTTGTTATGTAGTGGCCTGTGAGTATGTCATGCTGCCATTCCTCCCATCATTTCACTGCTGTTGTGGCCCCCACACATATTGTGGGGCTGGGTCCATATATGTGTGGGCTTCATCTGCACAATACATGTGTGCCCTTATGCAACCAGAGGTCAGTGTATGTAACAGTGGTATATGCCCCTGTATGTCAGTCTATGGGGGGGGTTCACCATAACTAACCTAGGCTGTTACAACATGTGAGGGATATCAGGGGTAACCTGCCTTAAGGTATCTGGATGTACATTACTATACAATTCACCTTGGGAAAATGCAGGCCTACTGCTTCCTGCCATTCAGACTGTTCTGCTTGTCATTGTGATTGAGATGGTTTCAGTTATGCCTTGTTATGTAACAGATACATCCTGTTGTGTCAACTGAAGTCTTTGCCCCCTAGGGATTGTGTACAGAGTGTAGATATAGGCTGCTGGACTATACAGCTGCATTACTTACTGTTGATTGATTGTTATCCTGTGGCCCAGTCTGTCTTTACTGTTGTACTACTTGAAGACCTTGGCCTGGACAGCAACATATGTTATGCTTTCTGGAATACTGTATTAATTGATCTGTTTGAGAGCTGCATTAGTCTGTTTATATATATTTCAGTGTCTAAACAGATATATGACATGGCATATACAACTTTAATAGTACACAAATAAATCTTTCTCATGTTTGCATGTGTGTGTGTGTGTGTGTGTGTGTGTGTGTGTGTGTGTGTGTGTGTGTGGTGTTATATCCTTTGACCTCTCTGTGGGTATATGTTTCAGGCAACAATTGTCTTTTGTATGGGTGACTCATACAGTGTCCTGTTGGTAAGGTGGCAACTGTAGGCATACTGACTGTTCCTTATGGTGTGCACCCTCTAAATATGTATCTTCCTATACATATCTCTGTGTGTGCATGTGTAGTTACATATATATCTATATATATGTATATATATATATATATATATATATATATATATATATATATGTATCTGCATATATGTGTACATGTATATATGTTGTAAGAATGTTTATTGCGTCCACATTGTACATTCCCTATGGTAGCCAGACTGTATCGCATGATATGTTATTGATATCAGCCTGACATCATACAGGTGGAATGGATTACTGTTAACATTTTGTGCCCATGTTGTGTCGGGTCCTGGTTATGGGACTTGCGACAGTTGGTATTGTATTGCAGGACAGACCTGTTTGGCTGTGGGGGGGTAATATCAGTGCGTACAAGACGTACGTATCTTGGGCCCCCTCACCCCTATTAACGGTGTCTGTGGTCATATATGTATTTTTTATGTTCTCTTTTATATCTGTAGATATATATCTGTATATATATATATATATATATATATATATATATATATATATATATATATATATATATATATATGTATTGATATATGTAGACATATATATCCATAGATGTATGCATATGTATATATATATATATATATATATATATGTGTGTGTGTGTGTGTGTGTGTGTGTGTGTGTGTGTGTATATATATATATATATATATATATATATATATATATAGAGAGAGAGAGATTTATATATATATATATATATATATATATATATATATATATATGTGTGTGTGTATATATATCTATATCTATATCTATGTATGTATATATCTATTTAGATATAAATATATATACACACACATACAGCTACATGTTTAAATACATTTCCTGTACTGCTGAATGACTGTGCTGGATGATATGTTTGTGAAAACATCAGGGTTATGTATAGCTGACATGGCTTAGTGGTAAATCACTTTGACTACGGTGTGCAGGGTCCTGTGTTTAAGCCTTGCAAAGGCTGTTTATTTTGTTGCTGGGCAGAACAAGGGCCATTGGATACAGAGTGATTAAGGCACTTTTAAGCATATGTAAGGGGGTTTGCGCGGGTTTGCGTGGAGGTAAGTACTGCGAACATCCGATTACAGTTTCTTATACTGATTTAGTTTCTCAATTGCTTAACCTGTGTAGACATTGCTTAGCCCCATGCAAACAAGCTTAAACCCGCTTACTGCTGCTTTAAAGTGCTTACTCCCACTCACCCTTGTGCTAATTTCATTAAAAGAAATGAAATGGGTTGATAGGAAAGTGGTGAAAAAGGGACACTGGGAAAGACAGTAGGAAAAATAGCTAGGGGTGTGCAAGAAGGGTGTGGGGAATGTCCATAGTTGCCCATTTATTCTACAGCAACAGCTGTGCATATACACTGAATTTGGAGATGGATATGGAAACTCATATCCCTGAGAAAAGGACGAGGACAACAATAATATGTTGTTAAGCCAATTAGACCAGATTACATGTGCAAAATGGACAGCTATTTTTTTGGGGGGGGAACAGATTGCTCTTTTTTTCTTTTCAGGTGAGAGTGGGATGTTGGGGAGGGATACTAGGTATATTTGGGGAGGTAGGTTGGGTAGGTTAACAGACAAGACAAACAAGACGCATACAGGGGTTGTATAAGTATACATGTGGGGGGGTAAACACCTTGATGGGGAGAGGTGTTGGGAAATTGGAAGCCCATGAGCCCCCTAGTGGAAACAGTGGGACTGAGGTCCTCACCCATGGGCAGTCACCACTGCAACTTCACAGCCCCGAAGGTGGCTGTGCTGGGGGCTGAGTAAGAGAGCCAGACCGACCCACTAGTAGCAACGCATGGCTCTCAAGTTAGTGTAGCAGATCTCCGACCTCCCTACAGAGCTCGCTACACACCATGACCCAGACCTGGAGACGGGTAACAGATTCCTGTCCACTCCCCTCCTGGGGGGGGTCAGCCCCATCCCCTGGGGCTGTTCCACTAGAAGGTGATGCAGGACCAATGGACGAGGAGGTCCCAGGTTGAGCTCCAGATGTGCTGGCGCCTGGCGCCACGGCCAGCTGAGGTGGGACAGGTGGGTCCACCGGGACCCGCCTTCCCATACGTGCTATGGTGTTTAAGTTTTATCAACATATGTGGGTTAGTAACAGTTAACACATTCCAGGATTAGGTATAACCACATGCATAGATATTCCCATTAACCCAAACACCAGATATGGAACAGTTGCATAGCAAACAGAACACATGCATATATAGAACCACAGTGGTCATTATAACAGCATGCAGGTACATTGCTGGCAGCAAGCCACCAATGTGGGAGTATTTCAACATAGCACATGGATAGAAACAGATTTAAATAATTATCAAACAATAGGACATATGTCTTTACATTAGAGTTAAGTCAGCACACACCAATTGAGTTGTGCAGTTAGTTTATTGTTTCAGATATGGTGGGGGGAGAGAAAGATGTCAATTAACAACTAGTATATTTCTGTAGTTCACATTACTTTCCTAGTCAGTGCTGTGATCTGTACCTTACAAGTATTAGTACACTACCCTTTTGCCTTAGATTGGACAGAGGTATGGCTGTCGACAACTATATACATGAACTGGTTTTACCTGCAGTATACACCTCTTACCTGGTATACCTGTGGCGGTATTGTTTGTTAACACTACCTAACTGTTTCTACACATACTCCCAGATTCCAGGTTGATGCTATGCACATACATGTCCATCTCTTTTTGCACACATTCTGGGCATGTCTTCACAACATGCAGGTGAACCAGGGCATATTTCCACTATTGCCCTCTTAAGTGCCTTGTACAATGACAGGTGTGTTTTATTTGACATTTTCTAAATATGTACAGGTCTGACAGTCAGTTATATGACATGACATGCTGCCTACATGTCAGAAATTATATGGTAGGGGGCATGGTAACAGCCAGCAGATATGGGCCAATTTACTGGACATTCTGGACATTTTTGTACACTTTTGGGGTATGATTCTGCATACAGCCTACTATCACTCCCAGGATTCGAACCATGGCTGTCTGTGCAAAAAATACAACAGTTCACTTCGCAGTTGAGTGTGTTATTTGGATTTTGTTGTCTGTCTTTTCAGAGTTTTCTGTCTAAGTCTCTCAGTTGTGCTATTTGACCACTTGGAATTACAACAGTCATATACAGACACTCCTACACAATTTATTTATGTAGCACAGTGTGGGTAACAGTGCTTACTACAACAGTATTATTAAGTGATTGCAACTCTACATTACCATATGATACCAGAGTGAACACATGCAGTCCAGCTTTTAGATCTTAATTATCAGGCTATTATGCTTTTATTTACATACAACCTATATGAGACTCTTCCTGCCCTATTCTCTGGTGCATGCAGTACATGCCTTAAACAATGTAGGTTTTATACAGGCAATTAACTTACTACTACTTTTAGATTTATTTCATATGACAGTACATGCAAGAGTATTACTAACTTGCCTCACGTCACAACCACTCCAATCTACAGCCATGGGCCTCCTGGTTCACAGCCTGCTTACTTGCCACTGTGAAAGACATAAGAGGAATATTTAGCCATACCTATCCATAATATACATGAGCTGATAATTATTAAACAGGTAGTGGACTGATACTTACACAAGGCTGGGACTTCCCCTGTCCTCCTAGCCTCTTGGATCCACTGATCCAAGAGATCCCCCTTTCACTGCTTCAGGTCAGCATAGTGATGCCTAACCTGCTCACCAGTTCGTGGTATGCCAGTGGCACTGGTGAGATCACTACCGAGACAGTCCCAGGCATTCGCTTTGTATTGGGAACCCTGGTACTGGCCCTGCGGCAGTCTCATGTCATGGTCTTTCACAAGGAGTCCTGCCATGACTCTGGACTCTTGGATGCCCCAGCACTGTCCCTGAAAGTGCACACCCACTCCGATTCCAGACATAGTGCCTACAAGGGGAAGCTACAACCAATTATGAGATGTATTCCCACCTGTTGGGATTAAATAGTGCCGGTTTCCCCGCACTTTGCCGTGATTGGATGATTTTGAAAAGGCTAAGCTATGGGCGAACCTGCTTACCTAAGGTTGGCATTGCTTAAAGAGGTATACCAATGGGCAGACACATTGCTTACACCTACTAAGCTGGGCTGTGCAATGCTTAGCATTGCTTAATATTTAAGTTGCATTATATTTGCATTGTGGCATTGATTTATTATTCATTACAAGTTATAGATGTGTTTGGTATCCATGATTCATGTGTACGTACACTGTATGGGGTCCTTGTGTTTATTAGGGGATTCCAACACTTTATTACAATGACACCTCACATCTGGGCTTAATGCAGTACTCCAGTTCACATGTCCTGTAGTTGGTTATGCAATATAAAACTGTATATAGATTCCTTTCACATGTTCAGTTTGTATTTCCTATGGTGAGGATCTGTTTGGTGATACCTCAATCTTATGTACTGCTGTGATGGCTTAGTAGTTAATTACTGTGACTATAGTGTAGAGAGTTCACGGTTCAAGACCTGCAAAGGCTGTTTATTTTGTTTCCTGCCAGAACAGCAGCTGATGCATACAGAGTGATTAAGATGCTTTTAAGCAATTGTAAGCGGGTTTGCGAGAAGGTAAGCAATGCTAACCTTCGGCTAAGTATGCATACAGTGAGTTAGCTTCAGTATTGCTTAACATGTGTGCACATTGCTTACACCCATGCAAATAGGCTTAGACCCGCTTACTACTGCTTAAATATGATTACTCCTGCTTACTACTGTGTAACTATGCTTACTCTTGCTTACTAGTGCTTACACCCGCTTACCACCACAGTAATTAAGACAGTGATGTCTAATGGTTCTTGGGCAGGTGGTGGATTTGGCAACTGCATTGATTTATCATTCATTACACATTTTACCTGCCATTTGTATCCCTGATTTCTGTGTACATATACTGTATAGGGCACTTGTGATTATCTGTGGACTTTGCAAAATTATGACAATGACATCTCACATCAATATGTTATGTCATAGGTTATGCAACAAAATAAATTGATCATAAAGTGATTCGACATGGAAAATGGATTGTATTTGGAGTGGGACTCAAACCAGGAATGACTGCTCATAAGGCGAATGCTCTGCCCACTACACTATTGCTAGACTGCTTGATTTGCATATATCTTGCTTTTTATCCTTTTATGCCATTTAAGCTGCATTAACCATAGCTAAGCGATGGGCAGACCCGCGCACTTATGGTTAAATTTGATCTGTTTCATAAAAAAAATTCTTTATATTTAAATGTTGTAACTATTGCTCTTGTACACTTGGGGGGGGTGTTGCTGGGCATATGCAAACACCTATGAGTGGTCTCGCTCATTCTTACTCCTATACTGCTGTTCTTGATTGCAGGGGCATGTATATTCTGAGAGCTCTGCTCTCAGACATGCCCCCTGCACTTGTACACGCTCCGTGTCTGTTTAGGAGCTCAGGCAGTGTGTCTTCATTACTATGCATGGCATGCTGCCGTCCTGCTCCTAATCGGCCGCTTCCATGCAGGACTAAGCTAGTCCTGCATGGAAGGATAGTGAATTCGGGGGCAAATCCATATGAATGAAAAAATCTATCCTCTACATGTAGCTGCATTAGTACAGTCAGGACAGCTCTACCCTGCTCAGTATTTGAGCAAAGGGTTTATATTGGTCTCTTTTAATTTGTTTTCTTGCAAAAGAAAAATCTTGCAGTCTGTTTTAAAATAATTGAGTTATCCCTGTTTCTTGCTTTGTTACTTTTATTATGTGAAAGTGTCAAGACAATTAAGAGTAGTTGAAAGTCTGCATATGTGGGATTTGTTGATGTAAAACAATGACCAATTAATAATACAGTACACAAATAACTAAAAATAAACTTTGGTATGAACAAGCAATAAGAATTTAAAAACAGTAGACTAAAAACAAGGAAAAATTAGGAAACTGAAGCTTAACATGAATAAGAGAAACATGTCAAAAAATAATTAATTTGAATTGTACCCTCAATATGCATATTCAGACAGAGCCATAGACAAGCCTATTGGCTGTGAAATAAGGAAAAGCACACCTTGTGAAGTGGATGTAGTTCTGCACTCCTGCTCCCTTTATAGATCATTGGCATTATTTTTTGTAGCATGTAGACATAATATGATATGGTACTACTGATCTTAAAAACACAACAATAATATGAATATTCAAATATCACTAGAATGCATTCATTGATATAGTGAGTTTTAACTGAATGTTTGTGTATCAATGTCAACAGTAACATTAATATCTGCCCATGCATAACTGACATAAATCCTCACCTGTATCAGATAGGCATGTGCTGGTAAGGAATCCTGTATGGTTATGCAGTAATGTAGCAACTGACATAAATCCTCACGTGTATCAGATAGGCATGTGCTGGTAAGGAATCCTGTATGGGTATGCAGTAATGTAGCAAATGACATAAATCCTCACATGTATCAGATAGGCATGTGCTGGTAAGGAATCCTGTACAGGAATGTAGTAATATAGCAACTGACATAGATCCTCATGTGTATCAGGTAGGCATGTGCTGATAAGGAATTCTGTATGGGTATGCAGTAATGTAGCAAATAACATACATCCTCACATGTATCAGATAGGCATGTGCTGGTAAAGAATCCTGTATGGGTAGGCAGTAATGTAGCAAATGACATAAATCCTCACATGTATCAGATAGGCATGTGTTGGTAAGGAATCCTGTACAGGTGTGCAGTAATGTAGCAACTAACATAGATCCTCATGTGTATCAGGTAGGCATGTGCTGATAAGGAATCCTGTATAAGTATGCAGTAATGTAGCAGTCCTTGAACTGCACCATTAAAACCTGCACCAATACCTACAGAATTAAAGAAAAATAACAGTTGCTATACGTCATTAGTGAATAGACTTTCTATTGTTATGACAAAAATTAATATCCTGAACAGTGATCCATGCAATGATTTATCAGTTGACTTTTATGCAATAATCACAAATGTATTATCTGACTGTAATTTAGAATGGCATAAATTGCAATCTGCACACAGCAAATACAATGATGAGATGATTTACAGGCTAATACAAGAAATACCCTTGAAGTATAAGCTACTGAGAAAAAAAAGCAGGTATAGCACTGAACTGTAAAGGTCAACAACACTGCAGTATAATGCAAAGCTTGAATATATCAATATATAAAGCTACATTGCACAGTTATACAAAATAGTATCTTATTTAGCAACAACCAAGAAAACAGCGTCTGTGTTTAGTAAAGCTACCTCAATCTACTTCTTCTCCTGCTGTGTAATGTCAGGTATAACAAAGTCCATTTACAGCTTAGGCTCATGCTATTCATCAGGTAAATGCATCAGGATTTCAGGTTTGTTGTTAAGGGGCATGTACAATGACTATGGGGCTTTAGGTTTGCTTGATTTTGATCCGACCTAGATTTTGGAATATTTCCTCTTTCAATTGTCGAAGTGATGTGGTGGAAGTCATCAGGACTAAAGACTGAGAATGCTTCATCTGGATTACTCAAAGTAGAAACACTGAGAGTTGTGTTTTGTGTTGTTAGAAAACAGATATTTGACAGGAATGGTTAAAATATGATTACAAGACATTGATCTATGACCTGCCATTTAGAAATAGCCTTTATATAAAGAGATTGGGGCTGGGACACATTACCAAACTCCCTTCTCATCTAACATCACTTCTTCTTCAACACTCTGTTCTCACATGCTGCTTCCCTATTGTATTTACCACTAATATTAATCCACATTTGCTTTCTTTCTTTTCCGTTAGTAATATTTACACATTGTTTCAATTCTTTATGATATTCTCTTCTTTCTATGATCACTCCATGTTTGCAAATTTGTTCTGTTTTACTTTTTATTGTGAATTTCTTCACTTGAGTTGCACTTGCAAATGGTCTGTTATAATCACTATACTGCCCTGGAAAACAAACTAAGCAAATAAATAAATAAGTAAAATGGTTGTAAACCATAATAAATTAATGCTATTTAGAGAATGGGCAAACTGTACATCAACACCCTGACTGGAGAATGAACATTCTCCAGCAGGTTATTAACGTACAAGTAATGCCCGCTGATAAATGAGTCTGCCACTTCATGGCAGCATATCAAGCTGCCATGGAGCTCGGACTGCAAATAAAAAAAAAATTAACAGCCACCATTATTTTATGCTCACTAAGCAGCAGTTCTGCTGTATAGTGAGCATAAAATGTAAAACAAAAAAAAAGGAAAGAGACTGTTCGTGTTTGTGTCTGTGTGAAAGGGAGAGAGAGAGAGAGAGAGACTGAGAGAGTGAGAGAGAAATCGAGAATGATCTTGTGTGATTGAATGCATGTATGAAAGCAGAGAACCCTGTGTATGTGTGAGAGATCAACAGTGAGAGTGATGTTGTGTGAGTGAATGTGTGTATGAAAGCAGCAGAGGCTCTGTTTGTGAGAGATTGAAAATGAGGGTGAGACTAATCTTGTGTGAGTGAATGTATGTATGACAGCAGAGGACATAGCTCTCAAGTGTACTTCATTATGAGGAATGTACCTCATTTGGGGTCTTAAAATGTTCATGTTCCTCAAAGTTCCACATTGAAATGGTCTGTCACACATTCAGTGTTAGGAATTTGTTAATTGCTACCTATGGATAGATAGAAATGAATCATATTAATTCATTAAAATATCTTTTTTATAAGTAAAACCAGCATCTCTACACTAGATTTCCCTGGCTGCTGTGCGTTCCTGCCTTTGGCGTTCCTCAGTATAACCTCCCTGACCACCTGTAGGTCTGGGTTTTTGCATCCCATCCACAACTGCTATTCTCCTCTCCTACTTTAAGGAACAAACGCTATCCCACCTTGTGGAGCCTACACGTGGAAAGATAACAGAAACAGTATAACCCCCCTGACCACCTGTAGGTCTGGGTTTTTGCATCCCATCCACAACTGCTATTCTCCTCTCCTACTTTAAGGAACAAACGCTATCCCACCTTGTGGAGCCTACACGTGGAAAGATAACAGAAACAGTATAACCCCCCTGACCACCTGTAGGTCTGGGTTTTGCATCCCATCCACAACTGCTATTCTCCTCTCCTACTTTAAGGAACAAACGCTATCCCACCTTGTGGAGCCTACACGTGGAAAGATAACAGAAACAGTATAACCCCCCTGACCACCTGTAGGTCTGGGTTTTTGCATCCCATCCACAACTGCTATTCTCCTCTCCTACTTTAAGGAACAAACGCTATCCCACCTTGTGGAGCCTACACGTGGAAAGATAGCAGAAACAGTATAACCCCCCTGACCACCTGTAGGTCTGGGTTTTTGCATCCCATCCACAACTGCTATTCTCCTCTCCTACTTTAAGGAACAAACACTATCCCACCTTGTGGAGCCTACACATGGAAAGATAACAGAAACAGTATAACCCCCCTGACCACCTGTAGGTCTGGGTTTTTGCATCCCATCCACAACTGCTATTCTCCTCTCCTACTTTAAGGAACAAATGCTATCCCACCTTGTGGAGTCTACACGTGGAAAGATAACAGAAACAGTATAACCCCCCTGACCACCTGTAGGTCTGGGTTTTTGCATCCCATCCACAACTGCTATTCTCCTCTCCTACTTTAAGGAACAAACGCTATCCCACCTTGTGGAGCCTACACGTGGAAAGATAACAGAAACAGTATAACCCCCCTGACCACCTGTAGGTCTGGGTTTTTGCATCCCATCCACAACTGCTATTCTCCTCTCCTACTTTAAGGAACAAATGCTATCCCACCTTGTGGAGCCTACACGTGGAAAGATAACAGAAACAGTATAACCCCCCTGACCACCTGTAGGTCTGGGTTTTTGCATCCCATCCACAACTGCTATTCTCCTCTCCTACTTTAAGGAACAAACGCTATCCCACCTTGTGGAGCCTACACGTGGAAAGATAACAGAAATATAACCCCCCTGACTACCTGTAGGTCTGGGTTTTTGCATCCCATCCACAACTGCTATTCTCCTCTCCTACTTTAAGGAACAAACGCTATCCCACCTTGTGGAGCCTACACGTGGAAAGATAACAGAAAGTATGTCCTAGAGCTCCTGCTTGTCTTAATCTTTTTGTATCTTGCTTTCCCAGTGAATTTGTAAAACTCAAAGTCAGCACTGCCAGTAGCCAGCAACTAACCCCCCCTCCTCCTCCTCTCCTCCAACTTATCTTATATTTCCCAATAATATCCCTAGCTACTTGCCTCTCATTTTAAACCACAAGCCCTGTAAGCAGCAATTATTGTGATATCTGCTGCAGTCATTAGGTGGCCCTTACTACTAGGGTTTTTCCTCTGGAAATTGCCTCTACCTAGCCAACTCTCTATCTCACCTACTGTTAGCCCCTTCTGCTCCACTTTTCTCTATCTACTTGCTCTGATACTTCTAGCTTCTACTTGCTCCTATCTCTTATCACCATATCTATTTACATCCCCTTGCCTTACTTACCTTCTTTCTGAGCACTTCACTGATTGTTTTTCGCCTTCTTCTTTGGCTCTACCCGCTCCGTTCGCCCTGCGGGCTCACTCCGCTCCCCTCCCTACCCCCAATTCCCACCCACCCTCAGGGGTCCTACATTTAACTCAATAGGAACACACCCCTTTACACCTCCCCTCCAATCAAATCTCTGTACAAATCTCTAATTTCACCACACCTACCTTGATCATAAATACTCACCCTCCACTTTCTTAAACACTTTTCCTATCTCCTACCCCACCCTCTCTAATTACTCCTATTAAACATTACTTCATCATACTTCATCTTACTTCCCTACAAACCTCCTCTGAATCCACTATGCCAACTTTATCTATCCATGCATTACTAAGACCATTCATCTTAATTCTATTATTTTCATCTCTTTTAACTTCCTACATCATAACTTCTTATGAATACTCTCAGATTATTTCTCCTCTACTGCCCTCTAAAAGCACCTCAACAAATTCAACACCTTTAGCTTCATCCTTTTTGCATTCACCCTCTCAGTCCATTTACCTTCTATCCAAATATCACAGACTAGTACACTGCAAGTTCAGAAAAACCTATACCAAAAAAACATATGTTATTCACTATAATCTTAAACCACAGATATATCCTACTCTTCTCCACTTACTACAAGATGGTGATATTCACCCTAATCCAGGCCCACATCATACTATAACCAATTTAGAACAAAACCAAACTAAACCTTCATCTCTCTCTTGCTCTAAACCTTCTAACTCTTTGTCCATTGCCCATCTTAATATACGTAGCGTCTGTAACAAAATTGATCAACTCCATGCCCTTCTTGAAACTGAAAAGTTTGATATTTTATGCCTATCTGAAACTTGGTTAAAACCCTCAATTAAAGACATAGAAATTACCCCACCTGGTTATAGTATTACTAGACTTGATCGCACTAACAAGAAAGGAGGTGGGGTAGCCATTCTGCATAAAGCGAAACTAAAACTGATTCCTCAAGACCTTACTCTTACTCAAAATCCTTGTGCAGAAGTAATTTGCTCTAAAATACAACTCAATACCAATAAAGCCATTAACATCATCTGTGCATATCTCCCCCCTGGAAACAACATCAACACCCTTGAAGATATACTCTACCAACTTTCTATCAAACTTCCACAGGAAACTCTAGTCCTAGGTGACTTTAATATAGATTGGCACACCTGTAATAACACTAACCCTACCTCACATATCAGCCTCTCTGGCTTCAAACAACTTATCAATAGCCCCACTAGAATCAATAAAACAAACAATAAAGCTACTACCTTAGACTGGATTCTGACTAATACCCCTCAGCAAACCTACCAAACAGGCATCCTTCCTGACAACCTTAGTGACCACTCACTTACCTTTATCATTAGAAGCAAAACAAACCTAACCTTACCCACAACTTTTAGAACTCTTCATTCAAAAAAATATTTTAACCCTGATCAGTTTCAAGCTGAACTATTCCAATGTCATTGGGCCCCTCTAAAACATCTCCCACTCAACAAAGCTGTGGAACACTTCAACTCAACATTCCTAGCAATACTTAATCAACACGCCCCAAGTCGAGCCATTAGAACTAAAACTAAAACTGCTCCCTGGCTAACCTCAAATACAAAACATAAAATCGCCCTCAGAAATAAATCTTGGCATAAGTGGCGTTCCACCAAATGTCAAATAGACCACCAAAAGTTTAGAGAGCTTAGAAATAGTACTAAAAAAGCCATCCTAACAGACAAAAAGAACTATTACTTTCAACTTCAAAACCACCAAAAGGAACCAAAAAATTCTGGTCGAGTATTAATAGTCTCCTGACCCCAGGCCAAATAATTACACCAAACCCTCAGGATTCTGACCCTGACAATCCCACACTAACAGCCAATAACTTTAATTCCTTCTTCACTAATTCTATACAAACTCTAGCCAACCAACTATCTCCTGATACTTCTCAACTACCTCCAAATACCTTAATAAATACCATTCCTCCCCTTCACCTACAACCTGTATCTACCTCTTATATACAATCTCTCATCCAAAAACTCAAACCTACCACCCCTTCTGCAGACAAACTTCCTGCTGAATTCCTGCAACTAGCAGCAAAAGCCATTGCTTACCCTGTCTCTATATTGATAAACAGATCAATAAAATAAGGTATTTTCCCAGCAATCTGGAAGATATCACATATCATACCCCTCCATAAAGGAGGCAAATCTTACGACTTCTCCAACTATCGTCCCATAGCACTTTTATCCCCCTTAGCTAAAATCACAGAAAAATGCATACATAAACAACTGCTCAACCACCTCCTCAAGAACAGCCTTCTGGCTGACACTCAACATGGTTTTAGACCTGATCACAGTACTACTACAGCTCTTCTCTCCTTCACCAACACTATTAACTTAAACCGCAACAACAATAAACTTACATCTTCACTTTTCATAGACCTTTCAAAAGCCTTTGACATGGTTAATCACACACTTCTCTTGCACACACTAAAATCTCTGGCCCTGGAGCCTTCTTCCCTTACTTGGTTCTCTTCCTATCTTGTAAATCGTCAGCAAGCTGTACTCTGGAAAAATTCTCTCTACTCTCCTTCCTATCTCTTTAGGAGTACCTCAAGGGTCTATCCTAGGCCCACTTCTATTTTCTATCTTTATTAATGACCTTCAATCATCTCTACCTAATACTACCTGCATACAATATGCAGATGACTCCACTATAATCTGTGCTGCCTCTTCTCAAACTGAACTCCAGTTTCAAACACAATCAGCCTTCTCAACTGTTGAACAGTGGTTCTCCAATCGCTGTCTACTCCTTAACCCCCAAAAAACTAAATTATTACTCTTCCCACCCACCCGTAAATCTACTTTGATAAACTTCTGTATTACTTCAACTGACAACACCATAATCTCTCCTGACTCCTCAACTAAATTTCTTGGTGTTATTATCGATAATAATCTCAACTATGATTGCCACATCAACACTACAATAAAAGCTGTTAATAAAAAGATTGGATCCCTATACAGAATAAAGCCCTTCCTCACACCTGAAGCTAGGATAACCTTAGCCCAAACACACCTTATCTCTACCCTTCTGTATGCTTCCTCTATTTACACTAATCTATCCAAAAGTAACCTTAAGAAACTTACTACATCTTACCACAATATTGCCCGCTTTGCCACCTCCTCCCAATTCAGAGCTCACCACTGTATAAACCTAAAACAACTACACTGGCTGGAACTCCCTAACAAGCTCATTTTTCAACAACCCTTAATAGCATACAAAATTCTACACCAACCTTCTAAAACACCAGCTCTTTCTAACCTCCTGACTCCTTATATCAACCTGAAACAACTACGCTCCTCTGATAAATCACTTGTTAATAGTACCAAAATTATGAATTCTGCAGGCAATTCCCTTTTCTCTAACTCAATAGGTAAAATATGGAATAATCTTCCATCTAGTTTGTCTTCTTTGCCTACTCTCCCACTATTTAAGAAACAACTTTCCATACATCTTAATAAATTCTGGCTTTGCTCTTGTACCAACCCAGACTAGCCTGTAGACACCCTCATGTTTGTTATAAACTTTTTCATCCACTTGTATTTCATCTTCTACTCCAACTGAGTTATTATCCCTTTATTGTAAATATTACTTAACTCACTAGAAAAAAAAAAAAAAAAAAAATGTTTGTGTTTAAGATTTGATACCTTATTATATTGTTTTGATAGTTGCTAACCTCTGACCTCACTTCTTTCTGACCCAAAATTATTCTGATTAGTTAAGATATTTAATATGTGTACCTACATTTTTTCCCTTTGTATAATACAATTGTACTTTGTCTTTTTATGTATTTCCAATAACTGTTTCTATCCTCTGGAGCTTTTCTCCCCGGGCCTCCACTGAAAATGGACATTAATCCAGCTGGACTAGCCCGGTCAACAAATGTAAAATAAAATAAAAATAAATAAATAAAAATAAATATTTTAACCATCATATGACCTTCCTAGTTGAAGTTGTTAGTAAGCCATTAGTAAGTGTTCCACATTTTGCCCATTTGTCACACATTATTAAGACTAGTGTTCCTCATTTTGGAGATGGGAGGTTGAGAGATATGGCAGAGGAGAGTGTGTGTGTGTGTGTGTGTGTGTGTGTGTGTGTGTGTGTGTGTGTGTGTGTGTGTGTGTGTGTGTATGAAAGCAGAAGAGACTGTGAAGGTGTATATGGGAGACAGAAGGGGCTGTATGTAAAATTGTTTTACTTGCTTATTATTGTTTCAAGCACTATATTATTTTTATATATGTCTGATGTAAAATGTTTCCTCCAATACCATTAACATATACTACAGGAAGTTTGAAACATTAGTCGGAGGAACTATGTTACATTAAGAAAATATATAAAAAATAATAGTATAGTACTTAAAATAAACAAGTAAAACACAACAATTTTACAGACAGCCCATTCTCTAAGCACAATAATGCCCTCCAGGGTGTGTGTTAATGTGCAATTAATGCCCTTTCAGGGGTGTAGAGGCCCTCTACCTGTAGCATCAGGCCACATACCACCCCTGGGTGGGCATTAAATACACATTAACACATACCCTGGAGGGCATTATTGCTTGCTTATGAATCTCATTACAAAAATATAGAGACTGTTGAATGACTTATGTAGGCAGTTATCTGCATACCTCTCAACATCTCAGTGCAAGGCTACTGGACAAAACCAAAAATAATGGGTCGACAAAGGTCAAAAATCAGAAACGGATTTTAAATATTGATCTTATAAACTTAGAAAGTTGATAGAATAACACGTTTTGCATTAGCATGCATGTTCTAAAGGCTATGAAGCATGTCACTCAAGTGTGTGCCCTTATTTACTGAATTCTTCAATAATTTGACAGAAAACGACAAATTTTATGAGGAATTGACCAAGTATAGGATGCAAAAATCTGGACATTCTGTAAAATTCTGGATAATTGAGAGGTGCGGTTGTTTGTGTACTGGCATTAAAGAGAAAGTTCTAGTTTTATTTATTTATTTATTTATTTATTTATTTATTATTTTCTAAACTTTGTAAATAACAAGAAAAGCTTTCCTGTGTGTAATGATAAAAAGAAGTGCGTCCTGGTTTACCGGGCATATTTAAACATGCACTCTGTGAGCGGCAGAAAGCAAAAGCAGCTGTGTCTCACAGTGAAGCCAGGATGCATTGTGTGTTAGCAGCATGGCGGGTGTGGATGGGAGAAAAGTGAATACTAAATTATTCATTTAATATATAATGTGCATATTGCTCTTGTAAAAGTTAGACCGTTGTATGGTTTATGGGCGCATTGGAGGAAATTGACATATACTCCTTAAATGATCATGTGGAAAGAGATTTTCTAAGTCCATGTACTGTTTGCAAAATGTATGAAGAAAGCGCAAATGGTTGGGACTTGATAAATTATTTTGTATAAACTGCATAATTAAACAGAAAATAGCATTAAGAGTTTGCAGCAACAGCAACATACAAACTGAAGAGGTCCAAAATCATATATATCCAGTAGTAAAAATGAAAAAGAATAGATTGACTATCTAAACAATAATGACAGAGCTGGGAACAGTCTTATACTGTGACAGCTAGACGTAAATCTAGGAAGACTTACATCATTTTCCTGTTGCAAAGACAACTAAAAACAAGGAAACTCAGAGAATGCATTTAGAAAGTAAGAGAGCAGAGATAGTAGCAGGGATTTGTTGATATACTAACATGAATGATCCTTTTGGAGTAACTAGGACTAGTCATATTATTATAGAAGAATCGTTGCATATGATTAATCCTACACTGTTAGAAAAACACATGGACAGTACAATGCTTATAGAGGGGGATTTTGTAAATCAAAAGGAAGGTACAACTAAGGAAAACAAAACAATTATGAGAGATGAGGATGAGGAGGATGTGAGATAAAGGGGTGAAAAAAAAGAAAAAGGAGGGTTTGTGTGTAATTGAAAAATGATTAGTGACCCTTTGCATAGTAACACTCAGTCACTTATGAATAGTACAACAAATAAACTGGTAAAAGAGTGACCAAGGCAGCATAAATATAAAATAAAAATCCTTTCTTGAAAACGTTTTATTATATCCAAAAATGAGGTAAGCGCTTTCGCATAAAATGCTTCTTCAGACCTTTAAAATGCATAAAAAAGTCACAGGCATATATATATAAAAGTCAATTCAAATCAACCAATCCCAAAGTTACATTAATCAACTCTATCATTCTCCTTAAAAGCACAGTACATAACAAGACAAAGAGCTGACGTAAAACAAAAAACAGTGCAAAAATCTGGAATGACAATTCAATAAACATACATCAGAAATATCACAACAGAATGCAACAATCTAGCTTAGACCTACACTTATTTAGGAATCCTACGTTTTTTTAAAAAAGGGCTTAATGGATGCTCGTTCATTCAACCCAGAACCTCTATCAGCTCTTAAAATAATCATCCAATTAGTTTCTCTGTATTCAGTATGGTTCCGAATATCCCCCATTCTAATACTGGGTGTTATAATATCAATAACCCTGAATGTAAACTGATGTACTTCACCACACTCCATAACATGTTTTGAAAGGGCATTATGTTCTATGCCCTTCCGTATACTATAATCATGTTCCCTTATTCTTTCTCGTAGTGACCGATTGGTCTTCCCTACATAGAAGGATTTACAGGAGACACACTGGGCTAGATATACCACATTAGTGGACCTACAATTTGCATTCACATTAAATGTAAATCTCCTATTCAAATCAGGATGGTCAAACATCTCGGATGTATTAATTAACTCACAGAAGTTACAACTGCCACATGGCAGCGTGACTCCCATTTTTACAAACTCACTATTCAATTCCCTATTGCTACATAGCAATCTCTTCAAATTCATCCTATTTCTAAAGAGAAATGAAGGATTAGGGCCAACGATACCACCAATCTCCGGGTCTACCTGTAGGATAGGTCAATATTGCCTAAATAGGTCACAAAGTAACCTCTGATCTCGTGTAAAAAATAAAGGATTCCTAAATAAGTGTAGGTCTAGGCTAGATTGTTGCATTTTGTTGTGATATTTCTGATGTATGTTTACTGAATTGTCATTCCAGATTTTTGCACTGTTTTTTGTTTTACATCAGCTCTTTGTCTTGTTATGTACTGTGCTTTTAAGGAGAATGATAGAGTTGATTAATGTAACTTTGGGATTGGTTGATTTGAATTGACTTATATATATATATATATATATATATATATATATATATATATATATATATATATATATATATATATATATGCCTGTGACTTTTTTATGCATTTTAAAGGTCTGAAGAAGCATTTTATGCGAAAACGCTTACCTCATTTTTCGATATAATAAAACGTTTTCAAGAAAGGATTTTTATTTTATATTTATGCAGCCTTGGTCGCTCCTTTACCAGTTTATTTGTTGTGCTTCATTTTTATTATATGTGAGTAATCGAGCATTTGCCTTGTGGGTTGTCGTTTACCTATTTTTTATTACACTTATGAATAGTAATGAAATTAGCTCTGAAAATATTCAGAGTATGAAAAGTGAACAACAAATTCTAGCAAAAGGCAGCTCCATGATAAGAGATGTTAAAACATTCTACCAAGACTTACTCTATCATTTTTAGGGCAAGTAGTAAGGCACATCAGACTATCAAGCACTTGTTTAACGGTTCAAAACAGTATGATGTGTTTTTTGAGGTTTGTGGTAATATTGCCCTAGAAAAAATAATGAACAGATGTTTCAATCTGAGGTGAATAAAATTATTTTACTAAGTAAATAACATAAGTTAGAACTGATTTTTTTTGTGATATATTCCTAACACCAAAGCATGACGAGACATTAAAAAGGTGGACAGGCAGTTCACAAACTTGATAAGAAGTTCCTAGTATAGTAATGTTATAACAACAGCCATCTGGAAAGATATGACAAATAGGCGTGTCCTATTTGGTTATGTTAAGTTGCATTTAAGTCATCATGGCAAAAGATAGCTTTTCTCTAAGTTAACAAAACTTTCCAATCTTCTTTTAGACAAGAAGAGGGAGGACTAAAGTTTTAAAGCCTCTTGTAAATTTAGATGTGTACTAAACAATGCCCAGCCCACAGTTTAAGTAATGCAGAAAGGGAAGCTTGGGCACATAGTGGCAACTATGGTATTATTTGTATTACTGTGACCCAATTTAATAATAAGAGAAGATCATTGCTGATAAGGGGTTACAGGGTTCACCATCTAGGTAAGAAAAATAAAATAGGAGAGTTTCAATATACATTGTTTCCCTTTAATTTGTTGATTATATTTAGTGATAACAATTTGGAAGTATCAGGTGTATCTATAGATGTAGAAAAAAGAAACAGAAAGTTGTATTCTTTTATAGATTCTCTTACTAGCCTCACAACACCTTTTCACTATCATGGAAAGATTTTTGCTGCTGGGGTATGAAATGATAATAGGTATACCTTAGTGACCCAGAAGTGGACTGGACCAAGCCAGTTCTATTATTATTACCATTGTCCATTGTGGACAACTCAGATAGTGGATAACGTAACAGGAAAAGCTATTATATTATATTATATGTGATCTAGACCAAGGATAAAGTTACACCATTAGCTTATAATACTGGACCAGAATTACCTGGTTGGGATTGCTTTATTATAAGTTCTGAAGTGACGAAAAAGGCAATAAGCAGTGACCATGAAGCTGTTAAACATAAAAAGGCATCTTATGAAGCAGTCTATGCTACAATTAGAAAGGATTGAATTAAATGGGATTTGTTCAGTGATGTGTCATAACAATATTTCTGAATGTTGAAATATTTTTTGTGATCATATGTACTTACTTACTTACGAATATATATTGTTCAGTATGGAAAGTTATCTAGCAATTTTAGGAGATATAGTGAGTAAAGGACTCCAAGACTGGAAAGGCTCAAAACTACAGAGTTAAATTGTGGCAAAAGTAAAAGAAGGGCCCAAGTATTGATAATAAAGATAGATATTTAAAATTAGGAATGGGTTACAAGAACTTGATAAGGAATGTGAGGAAAGATTTTAAACTGAGGCTGTTTTTTAATGCAGTTGATAATAAGAAAGCTCCATTTAAACATTTAAAGAGCTATAGATAAGGATATTATAAAAGTATTTGTACAGCCAAGGATGTAGTTTTGATAAAGAATGAACAATTAATTTCTGACTTTTCTGAGAGGTTGTCAGAGATATCAAGTCAATACAGTGTTGTAAGAATGTCTGCAGTGAAAATTATGATGACTGTTTCCTTGTGACTGTATTATGGTTTCTGATGCCTTAAAAAAGAAAAGCAAACATGTCAGCAGGGCAGGATGGCAGGGTGTTTTAAATGGGATATTCTTGAGAAATATCAGAGACTTACTGGGTAATTGGTTGCACTTGCTTTTTTCAGAGGTTTTTACTGACAAGATTTGTTCCCAAAGTTTATAAAGTGGCATTGAGATACCTATATTTAAATGGATGAGTACTAATTCTGCTGATAACTATTGTCCCATAAGCATATTTACCAGCATGTTTTTTGTGAGGGTATCTCATGTTTAGCAATTTTGATAAATGTTTTACACACACGCGCACGTGCGCGCGCAAGCACACACACACACACACACACACACACACACACACACACACACACATATATATATATATATATATATATAAGCCATTGACATGTGAGTATCAGTGAATGTAGTCTATATAGACTTTAAAAAACATTTGACTCATCCCCACATAGTAATAATATTCATGGGACCATTATCAGGTGGGTAGCAAACTGATCAAATAAAATAACATTTAAAGTAAAAATTATGGGAGTTACATCCAAAGGTACACCTTTTTTGGTGGTAGTACCACAGAGATTCATGATTGGACCTATAGTATTTGTAATATTTATGTATGCATTTTTAGTTAATAAGGGTATTTGGGCTAGTAAACTTGCAGTGATATTAAACTTGGGATCATAATAAATTCAGTTTAAAAAAAATGCAACATTATGTTGATGAACTATAGAAGTGGTCAAGAAAATCCCATGGATTTTGACACCATAAGAAAAAGGTGATGCACTTTGATTTACATAATCCATATTACCATTATTCCATTATGTTATACTTGGGGGTAAGAAAAATATCAAGGACTTAAGGCTAATTGTAAGCAGTGGTCTGAAATGTACAAACTATAGTCAGGAAGTGCTACATAATCATAAAATACATCTTTTAAGGTTTATATTCAATAGAGATAAAACAGTGTTATTGCCAGTCTACAAGGTAGCTGTAATACCCATTATTGACTACTGCACAGCACCTTGTCTCTATAACTGTTCTCAGCACTGTAGATTTAAAAGAATGTAAAGATATTACACCTGGGATATTGGTAAGGTCAGACATCTAAGTTACAAGAAGAGACTGGCCAGCCTATCATTGTTTTCAGTTACTTATAGACTATTTAGAGAGAACATAACATTAATGTATAAATGTGCTAACAATGATATCTTGGTGTCAGCAACTGGTACTGAAATTAGATCATACTCATAGGGAACAAGAAACAACTGATTGATAGTGAATAACCATGTCTACAATACTACTTTAGGGGAAGATTATTCTATGGAAGAACAAGTAAGTTTGGGAATAGCCTTCCACTGAATGTTAGAAGAGCTGGAAATCTTGAGGCTTTTAAGTGTGCTTGACAAGTGGTTTAATTTAAGCATTTGTAGGTATTTGATTATTCTTGGCAAACTCAGTTAAAGTCTGTTTAAGGCCCTAAGTTTGAAATATTGGACATTAAACAAGACAGACCTTAGGACTCAGCTATCTTGCTCATTTAAGAATGTACCCAAAGTTCAAATAATTTAGCAATGTAATGATAAATTATTAAGGACAGCTAACTAGAACTATGTGATGACCATAGTTGCTGCATAATTCTGTAACACAGCATTAAAAACTCTGATCTCTTTAAAGGTGAAATTGAAAATTCATAGTGTATTTCAGACATTTCTAACATTTCTCAGAGATGAAAAATGAGAAGGTTCACACTTGCATCTGCTCTGGGCATGAGTTGAATGTAGAGCTAATTCAACAAGGCCAGTGGCAAGGCTATAGCCACTAGATGATACCTAAGGATCCTGCTGGACAGATTTTCTGACCAGGTGGTCCTAGATAGACTTTGTCTGGGAAATGTGATGGGGCACAGTGTGTATCAAATGTCGACCTGCTTTTGGCACACTGGCATTAGAAGCATTCCATTGGCAAATGGATAATAACATAGGAGTGTCCCTAATCCCATCCTTATAAAGCTTGAATAATTTCTTTGCAGTAATGTGTCTTGTGGTAGAGAACCACATACATTTCCCACAAAATGCTACATGCAATAATTCTGTGATGAGGCACACCTCCCAGAAATATCTGATGCTACAAAATACACCTACATAGAGATAACAATAGCCTTTGGGGGTAATATACAGAAAATCACCAACCATAAGTGGTGGTTTTCAGTGGTTTGTGTAGGGAGCTGATGATATAATGCTCCATTTATTTGAGGCATATCAAGGTAGCATGCATAACACTGCCATATGAAGGCACTGTATGCTCCAATAACACTTTGCAAGAGGATGCTGAAGGGGATGTTTACCTGTTTGATAACTCAGTGTAATGAACATCACTATAATAAACAACACATACATGTTTTTCCATCTTTCAGGTGGTTGAATTTATTCCACACAGCCCTGGATGATGACATGAATCTGGCAGCTTCCATCATCTTCTGGAAAAGCCTACAACAAAGCATACTAATACAGAAGAATTGTTACTGCATGTGCATTTTATCTGTTAAAGATATACACATCTATGCATACTCAAGAAAACAACTAGCTATACAAATTCTTCCTCCAGTCTAGGGTGTAGAAGCACCAGTACCACAACTCTGGAAGCTGAGAATGAATACTGTCAGGATGGTGAAGGTTGTGCTAATGAAATTGTGCACCAGAAAAGACTGTGAATGGGAGGAAGGTGCATCCAGTATGTTGACATACTGGTGACACAGCAACACCTGCTGGGCACCTTTCTACCATGGTATGCTACACATATGAACAAAATACAGATAAACACATGTTCCCATATGGGTTTCCATCATAGCTTAGTACACACTAAGCAAGACTGTGTGCATGTCCTGAATACCTATAAAATCAGATATAGCCATAATTGCAAAACATTATATGTCATATCTGGAAGTACTTTCATCTGTTGATTAGGTACCAGAACACACACAAAGTAGGACTAAGTGCAAATATCCAGTACAAATAACCAAGCAACTAGACCAAACCTTGCACAAATAAACCAAAAACCAAAACAAGAGCAAGGAATTAAATTTGACCTGTTAGTAACACTGCATTTAATTGTTGGAACCTGTGTTCTGAGAGACTGCCTTTCAGACTATCTGCAAATATACAGAGCTGAGTATATATTTTTTGGTTATAGAGTTTGTTAATTGTTGCTTAGATCTCTGTTGAAACTGTTGTCTCCATGTTCTGAGAGACTGATCTGCAAATATACAGAACTGAGTATATTTTTTGGTTTTAGAGTTTGTACTGTTAGTTGTTGCTTAGATCTCTGTTGAAACTGTTTTCCCCACCCCACCCCTTATTTTCTGCCGTGTCTTCAGTTGGTATAACTGGTTTTTACAGCTTGTGTGTTATCTAATTTAAGGAACACTTGCATAAAATTTGACCTGTTAGTAACAGCCTGCATTTAATTGCTGGAACCTGTGTTCTGAGAGACTGCCTTCCAGACTATCTGCAAATATACAGAGCTGAGTATATTTTTTTGGTTATAGAGTTTGTTAATTGTTGCTTAGATCTCTGTTGAAACTGTTGTCTCCCTGTTCTGAGAGACTGATCTGCAAATACACAGAGCTGAGTATATTTTTTTGGTTTTAGAGTTTGTACTGTTAGTTGTTGCATAGATCTCTGTTTTGTCCCACCCACCCTTCCTATTTTTGGTTTGTAGTTTAAATTTGGTGGCTTTTGCAGTTGCCTGCCTCACTGTAGATTTGATCTGGGACACTCCCTCAGTCCCATCTCTTTACCACATCCTACCTAATAAATTCTTTCTGCGCTTGCTTTTAGTCCTTTTTAATTTAATTGCATTTTTTAAACTGTGTTTGGTCTAATATTGCTACATACTCAAGTGTGCTAGATTGCACTGCATGTGAATTTATTTTACTACTGTTTTTGCTACTTTTCTGTAAAAAAAAACAAAAAAACTGTAAGCCTGTTTCCTACCTTTCCTGTAACTAGTGTTCCAGATACAGATCTGCTGTATCCAGGACTGTATGTAAGCTTCTGAGCACCCCAAGCCTTTCTGTGTTGGAGGGAAGCCTTCTAGCTTATCAGTGGGAGTGGTAAGCACTAGGTAACCTGTCTACCACATAAGGAGTGGTTCTGGCCCAGAAATTGTAGTTATTGGCCGTTTGGGCAATCTCTTCCATCTCTCTCAACTTTCTGATTTGAAAGCCTGCATTTGCACTTGTTTCTGTCCTGTAACTCATCTAGTGCAGATACAGATTCTTAGTTTTAGCACTTAAATTTGCTTATTCATGCTCAGCACTTGTTCAGAACTTATATGCACTAAATAAGCTACTAATTATTATAGCACTCAATTTTCCTCATTACCTAGAGGAAAACAGTTTTTGTACTTACTTTTCTCACTTGCTTAGAGAAAAACAGCTTTTGTACTCACTTTCCTCACTTATCTAGAGGAAAATAGTTTTTATTCAGGCATGTCCAAGGGTCAGCTCCCAGTGATCTCTCCTGTCTATCTGATGAATCTGGGCATCTTGAGGCAATGTAGAAATTGCCTCATGTACACAGACAACCCTCTCCTCCTACCACCCAACACTACAACCTGTGAGAGATGCACTTATCTAGCCAAACTGGAGGTAAAGCTCTCTCCAACCAAGACTGAACTTGACAGTCATGAGGAGAAGGTAAACATCTGCACCACACCACACTCATCACATAGTCTCACTAAATCTACACCACCAAAATCCACACATAGTAACACAAAAACATCTGTGGAGGCTCTCAATAATAATCTGTCTAAGCAACAGAGACCTCCAAAACAGAAATACAAGCAACCTCCATCCCCCAACACAACCCAAATGACACATAGCCCACAGACTCAGTGTGCCTCTCAACCACAGCCAATAAGGAAAACAACGTACCCAACACACTAGTCATGGGTGACTCTATAGTCAGGCACACTGATGTCCCACTCACCAGGCTAAATAAGGAGATGGTTACTGTCAGCTGCCTGTCAGGTGCAAGGATCCGCCACATAACCCATGCACTCAGGTCACTCCACAACAAGTACACATATGACTCTGTCATTGTCCATGTTGGTGTGAATGACCTGAGATGTACCTTCCTGGACTACATGAAAAGAGACATGGAAGAGCTCTCCAATCTTGTAGCCCAGGCAGGATTGACCATAGCCCTGAGTAGCATTCTGCCATCACCCCGAATGATACCGCAGTACAAGGACAAAATGATTGACTTCAACAATTGGCTAAGCTTCTGGTGTCATTCTAAGGGGATCCAGTATCTGTCTGCTTGGGATGACATGGTCGACAAACCATGATGCTTTGCCACAGATGGCCTGCACCTGTCACCCCTGGGATTCCGGATACTGGCTAAGGGTCTTGCTGCCCCTATAGTGCCTTTTTTAGGCAAGGTTCAAATACAAATTCACCACCATAACAGGAACAGGTAAGCAAAAACTGAGGGCAATGCTACTCAATACTAGAAGTCTAAATCTCAAAATGCACTCACTCGAGGCACTCCTTAAAATGGAGAACATCGATATCTGTGCAGTGACTGAGACCTGGTTCAAGGCTCCAGAGAGCACCCCTGCACTACCAGGCTATAACTCATACCACACTTTTCGGCCACCTAACCTGGACCGAAACACCAAAGGTGGAGGTGTGTCCATATTCATTAAGGATATCCACACCTCCAGGCTAGTTGCTCAGCATAATGCATCCGAGGTTATCCAAGTGCAACTAACTCTGGGCAAAACTGCAATCCAAATTATAGCTTGCTACAGATCCCCCACCATGCCCCAGGATTCCCACTCCTCTTTTCTTGATGTACTGGAAAATATTAGGATTCAACCAAACACCCTAATAATGGGTGACTTCAACTACCCCACCATTAACTGGGAAAACTACTTGTGTACCAACTCCTTAGCTCAACGCTTCCTGGAATTCATAAACTCCAATGCCCTGGATCAACTTATCCACACCCCCACCAGAGGCAACAATATCCTAGACCTAGTCATGACCAACATGAGTGACTGGTGTTCCACACCTGAAGTCAACTCCTTGTTGGTCCGATCCAACCATAAGCTAATCAACCTTGATAGCCACATCCTGCCCCCACCCCCCATTAAGGAAACCACGGTAAAAAATCTCTCCAAAGCCAACTTCATGCTTCTTAAGACAGAAGTGGTGAACTTCACGACACCCATGCAGAGGGACAATACAGTTACAACTGCTGAATCCTACACAAATGGACTCTATAAGCACTTAAACGAGTGCATGGATCGTGCTATCCCAAACAGAACCAAGATGCTATCCTCCAATAAAAGGAAGCCAGTCTGGTGGTCCCCTGTCATAAACAAACTGTACAACAGAAGGAAGAAACTGTTGCAAAAGAGAATAAAATCCCATGAGTGGAGGAGCTCCCTGGTCAACCTCAGTAAGAAGCTGAAATCCCTTATAAGATCCTCCAAAGCTAGCTACAAAAACAAAATCACCACTAATTCTAAGGACAACCACAAAGCATTCTATAACTATGTCAAGAATATCAATGGCAACACCCAGATCTGCTCTGAGTTAAAGCACATAGGCATGAAAATTACAGAACCAACTGATATTGCCAACATCCTGGCAGATAGGTTCAGTGCTAACATTACCCCCCCTCCACCCCCTAAAGGGCCCATATCTATACAGGAAGAATGCAGAGTCCCTGTAATCACAACTACGCAGGTAAAAGCTGCACTCTTTAAAGTCAAAAACACAGCATCCATGGGACCAGACAACATCCCAGGCTGCGTTTTACATGAACTTCAAAACAAACTGGCTCCCCACTTAAGCACCATGTTCAATAATACCCTCGCATCAGGCTTTGTGCCCACTGAATGGCACACAGCAACAGTTATCCCACTCCACAAAGGAGGAGCCACCACTGATCCCAGGAACTATTGACCTATTAGCCTGATGAGCCTGGTCTGCAAGGCCATGGAACGTATCATCATGGAACTCATAAACAAAGACATTGGTAACCTCCAAACTCTGGATCCCACCCAGTTCAGTTTGTGAAAGGCAGATCATGCCTCCTGAACCTGATTGACTTCTTTGAGGCAGTCACCACAGCTGTAGATGAGGGTAAGGTGGTTCACACAGCCTATCTTGACCTCGTCAAGGCTTTCAACACCATCCCCCATTCTAGAATTATAGCTAAACTCACTAAACTAGGTATAAATCCCTACATCACAAGATGGGTTGCCAACTGGCTCACTGACAGAACCCACACTGTAAAAGTTGCATACTTCAAATCTGACCTCAAAGCAGTGACAAGTGGAGTACCACAGGGTTCTGTCCTGGGACCTCTCCTGTTTGGTATCTACTTCTCTGAAGTACAGGCTAACACAGAAGGCCTCTGGCTAATGAAGTTTTCAGATGACTGCAAACTAGGAGCCATAGTCAAGTCCTGAAATGATATGGACATCCTACAAAAGGGCCTTGCCGAGACAGATGCCTGGTGTCAGAGCCATGGCCTCAAGCTCAATGCCAAAAAGTGCAGTGTCATTCCCTTTGGTAAAAACACTGTACCCATGAACTACCACATAGGCAGCAATCTACTTAACACCTAATGTGTGATAAGAGACCTTGGGACCCAGGTGGAATGTAGTCTCTCCTTTGATAATCACATCGCCACAGTAGTCAGGAAGTCCTTCTACATGGTACACCTCATCATAAAAAGGTTCTAATCCAGGAAAAAAGAGGTCATTGTTCCCCTCTACTCAACACTCATTAGACCCATTATAGAGTACAACGCCCCTTTTGCAGCAGCTGGAAAGGCCACAGAAGTACCTCACAAAGAGGATTACTGGCCTCAAACAAATGCCCTACACTGACTGCATCAAAAAACTCCAGCTTTACTCCGTAGCATATTGCCTACTCTGAGGTGATCTCTACCTAATATACAAAGCTATGTCAAACCCAGAGTTGTTGGACATGCTACACCTAAAGATATCCCAATCCCTCTGAGCTACACGCTCTAGGGACCTAAACCTTGCCACCACAATAAACAGGACATGCTGGAGGGGTAGTTTCCTGTCCCAGAGACTTCCCATACTCTGGAACAGGCTACCCATCTATGCCAAGCAAAGTTCTTCATTAGCACTCTTCAAGAAAAATCTTGATGAGTGGATGGGAAATGGGAAATACACCCTGGAGATCACTTCTGTGTCTCTGCTCTACAGTGGTACAGGAAAATAACTTTCTTGGGTGGCATAAGCCGGGGAACCTTGTTGGCTAGGCTTACATAGGTCCTTGGGCTGATAGCCTAGTACCCACCTATGAACCTATGAATCGCCAAGTCACCACAGCCTTGTATAATCAGAAGCAAAATATTCCAAAAAACGAGAGTACAGAGTCACCAAAGTTAAAAACAGAGTTTTATTTATTGCAGTTAAGTGCTTTTGTCCTAATAATGATAGGACTTCATCAGAACTTCAGCTACAAGCTCTCTTTTTGGAATTTTATGCTTCTGATTATACAGGCTGGGGTGACTTGGCGATTCCACACCCTTGTTTTGGTTTTTGAAACATCCAGTACAAACTGACAAGCTATGGGCATGAGATACTAAACAACATCAACACAGACATTGTTTATTATGAGCAGTGGGTCGATAAAGATAGGTAAAGATGTCTTACAACCACATAGGCACTTAAATGTCCCTTGTCATGGGCTGGCATACAGTCTATAGTTGCAGGGCTGTTGTGACATACAGGTTTGAATGGCAGAGCAGCTATTCTATGCCCAGGCTGTAGGAGTATATGCTCCAGATACCAACAAAGGAAAGTACCATCATGATGTGGCATGTTTATATGGACACCATTTATCAGGAAGATTCACAGTGAGCAGCACCACAATACAAGTACCTAAAAACTTCTGGCTGTATGTTTGCCATCTTTTGTGCAGATACAAGCCATGCCTGTGCTGTATTGTAGTTTCAAGGGTCATGTCCTTAACGTTATACATTAGTATTTTTAACTAGTGATGATAAGACTCAGTAGCTTGTACCAAATATTCCATTATACTCATGGAATATTCTATATGATACTGCAGCATATCATAGTTAAATTTTAATAACTATATGATGTCCTTTGGTGTCGTCAAGAACTGTACCGATACTAAGCTGTAGTCAAGTAGGAGTCCGAACTCTTTTTCATAGGATGACAAAACCTTAGGGTGAGATGCTTCCTAGACTGTACTGGGACATATATACTCCACAGCAGCATGCTTATACCATGCCCATCCTGGCCCACTTGTACCCTAAGTGCTTCCATTGGCTCCACAACAATTGCTACCTACCAGCCATAGCCAGGGTGTGCTTTACAGGGGGTACCAGGGCATGCTTCATGGGGGATACCAGGGATTGCTTCACAGGGGAGTACTATCACTTCAGGCCCACTTGAATACCCATCCACTCTGAAGATATTAGACACAGAGTTCTGCCACACCCAAACAAAATCCAATAGCCTATCCTTGGAAACAAACATAAGACATGACACTCACTGAACTGTTACATGTTTCAGTGGTACTGACCTATTTTTTAACTCATCATATATGGCCATGCAAGTCATACTTACACCTGTCATAGATGACATCTTGTGTAACAGCTTTGATCCTGAATGCAGTCATAGGCGTGCTGCTGCTGACCATAAAGGTGCCAATAGGTGATGACGATGGTGCATTGTGAAATGGAGACACAGCATGCATCACCAGAGAGATATGCATGCACAAATGGAGGAATGAAAGCTTTTTAAAATATAATGATTCATTTAAACATTGCTACAGATACTGATCATATTGTGAGGGTGCAGTAGTCTGTACTATTGATGACCCTGAAATAACGCATAAATCCACATTGCATGCACATATTTTTAACAGCTATCCTTACAGTAAGAGGGAACAATAATGGTATAGCTATACCTGGCACTTTATCATTATTTTCATCAGTGTGTGCATGAACCTGCTTTATAGATCCCCGAAGTCTGGCTGTCGTGTGTAATACATACATACAATAAATGCATTAATGACATAAATAATGGTAAATATTGCAGATGGAATTCTGCAATCATGATCATGGATGCTCAGTGACATGAGGAAAGATTCTGTATTGGTAAGAAGAGAAAGTGATGGTCTCCCACCTGCCAGGTGCCTCACAGGTTCCATTTCATATTGCTGTCAAGGTATACAGTAACACAGAGCTATGACAGCATGATGACAGTTCTGTTGTGTATGGCCATTTTCACAAATAAAATTCACTCTGTGGACAATGTCATTTAACCAGTTATTGTGCAAGATCTAAACCACATTTCAGAAGTGCCAGCCCATGCTGTCACAGTGTCTTGCTTACTACGCCATTCATGGCAGCTGAAAAGATGCTGTGACAGCTCCTCTGGAATGACATCCTATATGGGAGCAGCATGCAAAATATGCAGCTGAAAGTAGATATGCAATGAAATATACCATGACATTTGTATGCTATATTGATAATACTCTCCACATATCCCTAATATAGGCTATTACATAGTACAGACATGCATGCATTCCACTTGTATGTTCCTAACCAGCTCTACAAACTCATCCCTGTCCTGATCATACTATTCCTCAGATCCAGCATTGAATCCAATCCAGGTCCCTGCCACCATATAATGCCCATAACCTTTCCCAGCACTGCCACCCTCTCTTGTGCATTAATCAATGTTCAAAGCATCTCTAATAAACTTGATCAGATAAACACTCTCCTTACAATCCACTCATCTGGCATCACAGCTGTCACTGAAACATGGCTCAAACAAAACAATCCTAATTTTCAGCATCTACTTTCCTCCTATAAACATACCTCTCAACTGCCCAATTTTTGCAGAATATCCAGATTTGTGCCTCATATTTTTTGGTATATTTCTCATAGAATTGTGGTTTTCTGGCAAAACACTGGCAAATCATTGAGGACTTCAGTCAGAAAATAATAGCAAACAATTTAGTTTCAGACTTCATATCCTTCAGAAAATTCATGCTTACGCAAAACCTGTTATTCTATCAATTTTCTAAGTTTGTAAGAGAAATATTTAAAAAGTGTCCCTATTTTTGGGCCTTTGATCCCCCCCCCCCCCATTACTTGTGGCTTTGTCCAGATTTCTTGCTCTAAGAGGTTACGAGGTATGCCTACAAATATTTGCAAGACAACAGACATGGCAGTAGACAAGGTGGAGGTGCTCTCATTCTTTATAAAAACCTTAAACCATCTATCATTGCACAAGCAAATGCCTCCTCAGATACTGAACCCAACCGGATCTTCTAAAACTTTCCTCCCAGAAAATCAGTCACCTTCTAATAGCAGTCACCTACCTTCCTCCTTCAACCTCTCTTAACAAATTGAAATCCCTTATTCTTACTATCACCTCAGATGCCCAAAACTATAAAAATATTGTTATTCTAGGTGACTTTAACCTAAACTACCTACGTCTCCTGAGCAACGACATTGCTGAATTCCTAGCCAGTATCAACCTTATACAGTTAGTCTTTGATACTAGCCATCCAAATCTCCAAACCTACAGCCACTCCCTCCTGCATATGTTCATCACTAATAACTATAACATCATCTCCAAGATATTTGTTCTTCCACCCTTATTCAGCAACCATTACCCACTAACTTTCCAAATTATCCATCAATCACCAAAACTGCCCCCCAAACTAGTCACCTTCAGACCCAGAGCCACCATCAATACAGAAAACCTCAAAAAACACCTATTAACTTTCAGCTGGTCCACCATTACCAACTTACAGAGCCCTAACTTGGCTGCAACAGCTGTGACACATACCATCCTTCAACTTCAAGTCAAATTCTTCCCTCTAACAGTGTCTTTTCACATACAATAAAATATCACTAACCACTGAACAGCATAAGAGTAATAGGAAGTTTAAGGAGACCAGAGGGCAGCTTGCTAATAAGTGGAACCAGGTGTTTGGGTGTAATTTTCTTAAAATAGAAGAGGAGATCACACTTAGGGACAATGCATGGTCTTTATGGAGGCAAACCCTCTCACCAGAAAATCATACTGCCTTCCCTCTCTGTATAACCCAAATAAGCAAGCCATATGCAGGCACAAAATCAACTACTTTAAAATCAAGCAATTTGCCCTTATAAGCAAAGCCAAATATTTATAGCAGGAAGTAAATCTCAAAGTCTGTAAATCCACTAATCCCATCTCTTCTAAAACCATCCAGACCTCTCACGGCCAACTCTCAGCCTCTAACCTTCTCAAATAATTCAGTAACTTCCAGAGTACTACACCCTTTACCTCTCCCCCTTACTCATCTAGCCCCCATCCTTTTATTCCCTCTTCTATTTTAAGAAAATTACACCCAAAGACCTGGTTCCACTTATTAGCAAGCTGCCCTCTGGTCTCCCTAAGCTTCCTATTACTCTTATGCAGACAAAATGGTTAATCTTCAATTCTGTCCCTCAAATTCAGCTATTCAAACCCAGTTTCAGTCTAATCTCTGCTCCCGTAATTCTTGGCTAAACAACCATAAACTACTCCTAAACCCTTCTAAAACAAAAATATGATATTTGTAACTTCACAGAAGTTGAAAAAGGACACCTAAAATTCTCACCATCTCAGATCTCAATGGTTTCCCAATAGAAACAACCACATCCTTTAAATATTTTGATTTATGGCTAGACCAGTCACTTAACTTCCAAAGTCATATTGAAAACACCAGCAAAAAATATCAGCTCTCTTTTATTCTAGTTCTGGAAAATATATCCCTTATTCCAGACCGACTAGAGTGGCAAAAAACAAAGGAGTCCTCTTTGCTCAACTTAATACAGATTCTCCATCATGCCTCTAAAAAATCTCATCCACTCTACAGTCCATTGAAATCAAAATCTGATGATTCTTCTCCAATTTTTCTCCTCAGGAACACCACAGCATCACCCTTTCCAAGGGGCTACCAGTCTCCTTGGGTCTCTTGTTTTCAATCTACTTCAGCCAGATACATTTCCACCTCTTGCAGCCAAACTCCACACTAAAACCACTCTCTACAACCTCTGCAACCTCTCCCAATCAATTCCTTCACCTCAGATACCCCAAGCCAAACTGCACTGTATTCCTTCTCCATTCTTGCACCCATACTCTGACAGTCTCTCCCCCTTCACTTAAAAAGAGTCTCTTCTTCCCCCACCTTCAGAACTCATCTCAAAAGACATCAAAAATCTGACTGTATGTGCTTTTCCACTGGACTCCCTCCTCACCTGTATCACTTCTGCTTTGACCCTCTGTTCTCAGCTATTGCTTCCCTCTCATATGTACTACTAACATGTCATTTAACTCTCTACTCTGCTAATATTACTTGCATATTGTATCAGTTGTCTGTGGAATCATCTACATTTGGTGATTACTCTGATTTTTGTGAATTTGTTCTATTTTAATTTATTTTTGTTTTTTGTGAATCTCTTGTAAATGGTCTATAGTGATCAGTGTACTACCCCGGTAAACAAACAAAAATAAGTAAATAAATAATAAAATAAACTAAATACAACAGTCTTAATATGTCTGTTTATTGCAGAGGTAACAAGAACCATGCTCTGAGACTGAAAATGGAATGCAAAGGAGTGGAACAGAATGCCATTCATAAATAAAGGCTTTAATTTGCATAGAATGTAGTGATGCTCATAAGCCTATAAAGGATCATGGAGCAGTAATAGGATGGGGCTTATTATACACAGAAGAGTATGTCAGTAAATAAGAATTATATAGTTATTATAATGTAATCTATTATTTTATAACAGTTACACTAAGCTGGTGACAACATCATCACGGTAATGGACTTAAGATCTTTGGAGATTGTCATCAAAAGTTCAGCATGCATGGCCTCTCTGATCAGGGTGTGAATACTTGTTAATGCTTCACCTGCTGAGGCACTTTGAGTGTGATGTGTTTGTTACCCACGGGGGGGGGGGGGTGCTTCAAAGAATTGATTTCTGGGAGAATACTGAGGCTGAGCTGTATTATGATATGGGATCCCCAGTACTGGCATACAGATGTGGCACTGGTATGATGACCTGCACAGTCTGCAGTGCTATACAGATATGTACACTGCACTTGTGGTTATAGTCAGGGTGATCACATACAGATATGTACACTGCACTTGTGGTTATAGTCAGGGTGATTACATACAGATATGTACACTGCACTTGTGGTTATAGTCAGGGTGATCACTGTCATTAGCAGATGTAAGAGAAAGCACAACAATCGACTTTATTGAAATAAGGGATAATGATCCCCTGCCTGATGAAAAGATTAGAAAACTCTCAGCTGTGATGATTTGGATAGATGCTTGTTCACACTACAAATGTACTTAATTTTCACTGCTTCCAGAATACTTTTCATCAGTATTCATTTTTAACATTTATGCCAGAGTTAATTATTTTCCTTTTAATACAGCATTCTGTTGAGGCCTAGCATTGCTCCAGTCCATGACTGAGATCAGGATGCCTTTCTACTTAGCATCCACATGATGTAAATGTATGGCGTTTTTCTTCTTTGGTGACCTTCTATTTGGTATTGCCCTTTATGGTGCAGGTCTCATTCCTTCGTGTCCATACTGAAAAATAAACAGAATGTCTGTCTATGCCACTAGTAAATTGGTTTCTAGGTATGCCTGACTTGTCACGCTGACCACAATGGGAAGAACAGTACATATAAGTTTTAAGAAATAGTGACTAAGATTGGCAAATCATGTGGTAAATTATACTGGTGAACATCTGACTACATCATGTTAATCTCAAGTATGTAGACTACTAAAGCAGCATAGTTGGGAGCATGTGCAGTGATATATACCATTCATTCTACAGCAATGTTTACTCCATGAGTAAGGCCCGGGAGGGGTCTGTTTAAATTTCACTTCAGCTTATTCCTACACATCCCCTTAAAGAATGTAATATACAAGAGTTGACAGCAAGAAACAAGTTATACTCACAATTTTGGTTATTATTTTAAACAACTAGGTAAAAAGTCACACTTATAGGCTGTGAGCAAAATTAAAATAGATAAAAATTGCACTACAGTATCGATGATGTCCTGAATTCACAAACATGGGTATTAATTTAGAGTGATACATTCAGAAAAAAATCTACTGCCAATCATTAGCGGACTGGAGTTCCACTGTGGCGATCCCTAACTGGGAAAAGCCGAAAGAAGTAGAACAACAACAACATTCAGAAACATATTTGAAGAAAAAAGAAAATTTTACTGAGAATGCAGACAGTTCTGACACCTCATAATATGTGTACTGCAAAAAGAATCTCGCTATACCTTGTTTAGGTTCAATATTTAAAAAGAATAAAAGAAAAAAAAAAAGAAAAAAGAAACCTACTGCATCATTAATTAAAGAAAGATGTTCTGCTCTGAATTTGTTGATATCTCTGATGTTATTTACCTCTAAAGAATAAATGTGCATATTCCATAAGGGAAAACACAGCAGGAAAATATTTAAATAGCCATATACAAAAGTGAATCATGAATAGAGGATATTGCATAAAACTAGCAAAACAAGGCTAGGGCAATGCATGTTACAACTTTTTATGACAAGATGCTTTCTTCTAGAGGATCTAGGTCAAAAGTAACATGTTCATAAACTTTCTGACACACTTTCATAGATAATTAATAAGGTCTCCTTGTTTTTGGTCACTTACATGTACTTCACAGACATGTTAATAGATTTCAGCCTCTTATAAATACTACAAAACAAATCAGAAAATAATGCCTGTATAAGCGCTATATTTCAAACAAAATGTTGATGGCAATCTGACAGATGCAAACACTAAGAGTGTGTACACTTCACTGTTAAATGGATAAAACATTAAAATGGTGGAGCTGCAAAATCCTGCAGCTAAGAACAACTTTTATCTCTGTCTAATATACATCTATAATTAATACATGCTAAAACTAACTTTAAAAATGTAATAGCTCTTTTTAATCTTCTTCTTCTTCTTCTTCTTTCGGCTTTTTCCCGGTCAGGGGTCGCCACAGCGGATCACCTTGTCTGCACATTGAATGGCAGTGGAGTTTTACGGTGTCGAGTTGCCAGCCCGGCGCCCAACCTTCCACAGAAGGCACACTCACACGCACACCTAGGGCCAATTTAGAGTGTCCAATCCACTTGCAGCATGTCTTTGGGATGTGGGAGGAAACCGGAGCACCCGGAGGAAACCCACGCGACCACAGGGAGGACATGCAGACTCCGCACAGAAGGCACCCCAGCCGGGGATCGAACCGGAGAACCTCTTGCTGTGAGGCGGCAATGCTAACCACTGCACCACCGTGGCCGCCCTGTAATAGCTCTTTTTAATGACTATTATAATTTAACTACATCACAAAGTCAAACATTTATTCAGATGATGGAAATATTATTATTGCCAAATGTGGCATGATATGGTACATACTTTGTATACAGACCCATTACAGGTATAAAGGCAATTAAATCTGGGTTGTTCAACCAAGACAGGCAAGAAATCCCACTAAGCTGTTTCTGGCCACTCTTTTTTCTTCCTGCAGCATTTTTTACATGAAGGACAAAATGTGGAGAAGAAATAGAAATCCTTACATATTTTAATTATTTATTTACATATGTTTATTCTCTGAAGTAGTACACTCATACAACATGGACCAATTTCAACCACAGACCCAGAACTTCATCAGAATACAAGTTTAAAAATTAAGCATCGAATCAATGAAGTAACAGTAATTATACATTCATCAGGAACATAAAGAAAAAGCATACAATCAGATTGAGAGTTTTTTTTAACAAGAAATATCTTTATTGAATTTCGCTTATGATATAGGCAATCATACATTTACATAACTGAAAACATATCATATTGACATATTTTCAGTTGCAAACATTATACATCACACAAATAGTATGTTATGGTCATTATCAATCAAACATTACATACCTCATTCAATTTCTGCCTTCCCTTAACCCTCATTCCTGCTTCAAAACATTATGATGCATGTATTATTCCCACAATTCCCTTTTTCTCTATGCGATTTACTCCTACCCTTTTCTAAAAATCCCAATTCCAGTTCTTTTATCTCTGTCACTGTATTCATTACTTCTAGTATGGCTGGTTTAGGCTTTGATTTCCATTTTCATGTGAAGGCTTTTTTGGCAGCCACAAGAATTAAACTTTGCAAGGCCTTACTATGTCTAGACAATTCCAATTCTGTATCACAGTTCAAAAAAACAATTTCTTTAGTTACACCAATTTGATCACTCAGTATTTCTGAGAGAGTTATCTGCACTGATTTTTGAAGTATGCCAACTCATTAGACTCTAAAAATATGTTTCCAGTTATTTCTTTCTTCCCCATCACACCTGCAGCATTTGCAATCCACCTGAGGAAAAATTCTTTGGAGTTGGCTTGGGGTATAAAATACCTAAGCAAATATTTCCAAGCAAAAATTCTAAATATGCGAGACTTTGTTGCATATCTGGGAGCCATACTTACTGTATATTGACCCATTGTTTCTTTGTAAATTGCTTATATAGTCTCTCTTCCAAATTCTTTCTAACTTCCAATAAATTGATTCCTATAGCTATTGTGCAATATTTTATATGCCTTTCCTAATTATCCAATTTTTACCAGCAGTTTCTGTTCTAGATTCTGCTAAACACTCTACCCATTCAATACACTGATCTTAATACAGTAAGAACATAGAACTCGCATCCAGAAATAATGACAAATACACAACCAGTGACAGAGTTTGGCAAATATTTTGATTCACTGGTTTGACAATAATGCAGATATAAGGAATAAATAAGCAAGAACATTATATATGTATTTCAGTTGTAGCAAAGGTGTACTTTGAGTGATACTTCAGATTGCTGATATATTGGGGATTATTTTGGTTGGTCACAATATTAAATTTTGTGAACTCAATAAAGCAGCAGTCAGTCTGCTCTTCTTTTATAGGAGTCAGCATATTAGAAAGCGATACTGTGATGTTCATTTAGGTGAAAGTCTGAATTTATTGGACAGTGTTTAAAGTCTGACATTTTTCAAAGAGGCACTGGATAATAAGACATTTTCCAGCTGATTCTGCAAAGTGTTTTTGTTAACAGTGTTACCTCCAGGAGTTGAAAAGCATGAAATTTCATGGCACAAAAAGAGAGTAGTGATATTTTTTGCCTTTAAATTGGTAAGGTGTAGTAAGTTGTTTAAGTTAAGATCTAGGATTCTGTAAATTGATTGTGCTATGTTAGGAAGTAGAAAGATGAGGTAGTTGATTTAGCTTTTGCAGAGTGCTGAAAAATGTCAGTTTGGTTATTTTAGGTTTTAATGTGAGCAGCGTTAAAATCAACCATAGGTATAGGTTGTGGTATGTGTTGGAGTTGTTCTATTATTGTATTATGATTCGTGGCACTATCACAGAAGACAATGTCATCTATTGCTGTTTCCTATCCTATTAAAACATTTTTCTTATCCTTTGCTACTCCTGACATATTGTTTCCACACTAGAGATGGTTAAGCTGCTGAATTTTCACTATTGAATAAGAATGTTTTTGTCCCTACTGAGTCACCATAGTTGTTCTTGGTTAAGGATTTTTCTTCTGTCCCTACTGGGACACCATAGTTCTACTTGCTCTCTGAACTTACACTTTGAAAATCCACTTCCTGTTTTGAGGTAGTTGCACCCCATTAACCTGCCATTTTTCTCTAAAGTAGTTATGATACATAATGATTTTCTTATCAGTAGTGCAATTGAGTTTAATGCAACACAAATCTTGAATAATGAAACTATAGCACTGTACCTGTTTATAAAAGTGTGCTTGATGTTTTCCTTACTTTTGTTTTATTTTTGTTACTTGATTGAGTATTCTTACATATGTGACCTATGCCTCTGCCTAATGGGTTCAGTTGATTTTATGTGTTTGCATTCAGCTAATATATTTGTAACAGTTTTTTGCCGTATTTTTCACCAACGTTTTTCCTCCTTTCTCTCTCTCTCTCTCTGTCTCTCCTAATCTTTTTTTACTTACCACCATCTGAGTAATGATAAAGTTACTATTAAGCTCTGATTTCAGAGATATAATACAGAGGCCATCAGCTGACTGAAGAGATCATAAAGCAGGTAAAAGAGAGCTGGCTATTAAAGTATGGCAGGTGGGAAGCTGTCATTTCAACCTAGCTTACTGAGCTTTGGAACTGATATTATTTAACAATACTGCTTTCACATTACCAGGCATTGAAGGGGAGAATGCTTAGAACTTTACATAAATTCTGCTTAAAAATGATCTCTTATAATTTGCAGTTTACCTCAGGATGATATGTCCAGCAGTTGCACTACAGTATTGTCTGCTTATTTGTTTGCATGTTTGCTTGGATTGCTGCTGTTGGGAATAAAAGTACTGCTCCTGTTTGGCCTACTAATATCCCTTAAATAGTCCACAAACATATAATTTCCTCAGTAAAACTTAATGTTTGGGGTCTGTGGTTTAGAGAACTATTGGTGTATTTTTTAACCCACAAACTGCACTCTCACCGATGTACTTTTAGTGATAATGCCATTAATCTTAATCCCTTCCCTTCTTTTGCTCAGAGTGAAGTTATTGCTGAAATCAGCCAAGGCTTCAAAGCAGGGGATGGGACGTCTAGATAGCCTGACTGCAGATGGCTTTTAAATACAGTACAAGAGGTCCTAAAGTAGTGCCCTATGTTAGAACCTTCCCAATATTTTGCCTGTTTAAGTTGGTACTTCCTGGCCTAGTGCACCCCTGTTCTCATATCTGCTGCCTCAGACTCAGTGCTGCCATCTCCTTCCACCTTATTGCATGACTAACAGATAGACTTAGGAATAGTTTTCCATGCCTTTTTCCCTTCTACTTAGAGCCAATTTCTTCGTCTAAAATTGTACCTTAGCCACTCCCCTACTTGTATCTCAGTTGCAATGCACACTGACTTATCATTAGTTCTTTTGGCTGCTCACTGTCCCTGCCAGCTACTTGATGTTTTCCTCTTGACTTGCTGTCTATTTTTTCACATTTCATTCTAGGTTGGTCCTATTCTGTCTCCTTCTGTACCCATTTACTTATATTGTCCTTACTTTTCTGTTCTGTCTCTTACTAACATTTTCTTCCCTCTTTAACTTTCTTGTTAATACTCTCCATCTTTTACCTGTTAGCTTTGCATATTACCACCACTATTGCTGTCTCCTAGTCTATTAAAACATTTTGTCTCCATTGTGTTGCTCCTGGCTGTTTTCACAATGGATAAGGTTTGGGCCTAGTCTCTTTCACCTCATTATGCATAGTACTGCCCTACCTCCATCCCCATCCACTCCCTAAATTACTTTCTTTATACTTGCCTTACCCCTCCCATTCCAAATTCTAACCAATCACATAGTACCATTCCCTCTCTATTTCAGTATACACTACCATTACTCCACACATCCCAATTCTAAACTATCATATAGAAGCCTTCACAACTCACTGTCCATCTCAGTACTAACCACTCAATTATCTGTCACTCCCAAATTCAGAAACTTGATATCCACCATGCTTGCCATTACAAACACCTAACTTCCATTATCAGTGCCCTTACTAATTTTAGATTCTGATCCTAAGTAACTCTAAATCTCTTAAAATATCATCAGTTCACTTTACTACATAAATCTATCCTACTATAAGCTAAAACAAGATATTCCTGTTCTTGTTATATACATTTTTTCATTATTACTCCAACTATGCATAAAACTCTAGCACTGCTGCTGACTTTCACAATACCTCTCCTTGTTATCTCTGACTATGCCACTTATAATGCAATAGCAAAGAATAATAATGTAATTACTTCTTCCTGTTCCTTAGCTATAAATCTGTGGGTGGATTTGCACATCTGGTAGAGTAAACATATTCATCTCTGTACCCCTTTCAATAAGAGAGCCTGTGTCCTCTTGACTTGCTGTCTATTTTTTCACATTTCATTAAATGACTGCACTCTTGCAAAGTGAAACTCATCTGTAAGCTTGCATCAAACCTCCTCATAGTATTTGCCACTTCTCTGCTTCTCGTTACAGGTGTCCTTCAACCAAACCCAGTCATGCTGATGTTACATTTCCTATAATTAAAATTAAAGACCTATCACTGGCTTACCAGTAGGATAAATAACAAATGGTCTCAATTAGAAGCATGGGCTGATCACAACAATCTTAATGTTATTGCCCTCAATGAGTCCTGGATGAAAGACACTTCCATCCTTCCTATACAATAGATCGGCCGCTAGACATGGAGGAAGTACACTTTTGTTTATACAGAAGGAGACAAACCTTTTACAGAACAAAATAATAGAAACAACAGTTCTTTCAGGTGAGAAATTATTTTCTGATTACTTACTTATACCAGTTAAGGATCATCAAGCCACAAACCTTAGGATCCCAACTGCCACCCAAATGATACAAACAGCAAAAATAATTAAATGCAAATATCGGAGCAGCTATGGCAGATCTGCTAAACAGTTCTAAGCAGTTTTCAAAATTATCTACACATATTTCTTCAGATAAGTGCTCAATTTATTACAAACAAAATAAAAGCAGGTAAGCGCTTTCACAAACATCCGTTTGCTTCATCAGACCATAAAATCAGTACATTCAACCTCTCCTCTTATATACATGTAAATAGAAAGTTTTCAAACTAGCAAATCACAGCTAACCATACATTTAAAGCACCTCCCAAATATCCAGCCATATAACAAAACCAGTAATATATAAGAATAATCATTCAAGATAAAAGCATATATATAAACATATATAGAAAAACATATAAAGACATATAAAAACATAACCACACAACACATAAATAAACAATACTAACATAACTATAAAATAAAAACATATGAACACACAGACAAATAAATAAAATACTATCATAAAAGCAACAGAAAAATTGGTTTATCTTTGAAAGGTTGAAAATCAACCTACCGAATGGCCCATTGTGTGAACCGGAATGATGAAAATCGTCAGTCTGAGCTGCACCTAAGTTCAAAAATCAGCAAATCGAAAACCAGATTCGCTGATTATCGAACTTCAATTCAAAGACAAAGTGTAATGCAGGGGGGCTATGCCCCCTGCACCCCCCACACCCCCCCACTTTATTACTATAACTCCGAGGTCACACTACAGTGGGGAAAGAGTCCACTTCCCAATCCCCACTATAGTGCACCTTGCACCAAAAATTCCAAATCTGCAATGAGCGAACGTTACTGTGCATTCACTCATTGCACATTTGATGCATTTTGATTTCGGCCTTCCAAAAACTTGCAAAAGTCCTTTCGGACTTTTGTATTTCATACATGTGCATTATACACATGTAAAGGTAAACCGAAAAATCATTTAAGTAACTTCCTGTTCCTTAACTTAGAGGTAATTGATATATGGTCATTCATACCTTGTCCGAAATGCGTCCCTAAATTTACAATCTAAGTTCCCTCTCCTCTGTTTTAGAGCTAATGACACCCATCCTAGCATCTTCCATAATCAGTTCCAACACATTAAATTGGGTTTATATCAGTCCGTCGAAACGGCTAACGATCGAACACCAGATGTTCGAACTGTGAAGTTCGAACAATGATTATCTCAAAGCCGGGGAACACTGAATTCTTTCCCAGGGAAAGAATTTGGTGGGCCTTTTCTGTGGCTTCACAATTATCAGGACTGTGATGGGAAGTTGCGGGTCGGGTTCAGGTAAGTGTGCAACTGTGTGGACGTTAGGGTTAGGGTGCAGGTTAGGTGAGTTAGGGTTAGGGCGTGGGTGAGGTGGGTGTGCAATAGTGACAGACTTTAGGGTTAGGGCGGGATAGGTGAGTTAGGGTTAGGGAGCGGGTCAGGTGAGTGTGCGATAGTGACGGACCTTAGGGTTAGGGTTTGGGTTGAGCTAAGTGGATAGATAGTAGCGTATGTACAGTTTAGATTAGAGTTAGATGTAGGATTTTAAGTGTTTGTGTGTGGATTGGTGTTGGTGTGCTTGTGTTGTGTGTGGGTTTCTTGGAACAGTGATTTTTTTCCCTAAGAAAAAAATCACGGTTCTAAGACTTCGATGTTTTTGTACTTTGTGGTTAGAAGTTCGAACATATGGTATTCGAACTTCAGCCATTTCGGTGAACTGATATAGACCCTATTAAATCTAAACTGATGTTCCATTCCATAACTTAAAATGTGTTTGGCAATGGCACTGTACTTTTGTCCTCTTTTTAAACAGTACATATGATCCCTGATACGCTCTCTTAGCCGCCTATTGGTTTTACCCACATAAAATGATTTACAGAGGATGCATCGGGCTAAATACACCAAGTTCTTACTATTACAGTCTACATCTATGGTGAAGGAATATTTCTTTCCTGTATCTGGATGTTCAAACACTATGTCTTCAGAAATGTACACACAGAAGTTACATTGCTTACATCTTCTATTTCCTCCACCAGATGTACACGTTCTTTTACCAATGCTATTTTTGGGGTAACATAGCCTCTGTTTAAGAGATCTAATATTCCTATAGTCCAGTTGAGGTCTTTCACCTACAAGACATGCTATTTCACTGCCAACCTGCAAAATGTGCCAGTTTTTCACTAGAATTCCTCTTAATGCTTGATTATCGCTGGTATATGTAACTGTTAATGCTATACTAGTATTCCTCATCTGACACTTACCATTATAGTTCCTCCCATTAGAGTAATATGGCTTTGCTTTATCCTTCCTGGTGTACCTGGCATAATTACATGCCTCTACAATATCCTTTCTACTATAGCCTCTACATTCAAAATCTCTTTGTTATTGTATAAGTTCAGATTCAAAATCTGTATCTCTGTCAGCAAGCCTTGAGCATCTTATTGCTTGCCCTCTCAGCACATTACGAAATATATGTTGCGGGTGCATGCTTGTTCTATGCACATAAGTTGCCCATTGGCAACTTTTTAGGAAGCGACTAGTATGTAGACAATGATCATTGTCTACAGTAAGTCTGATATCCAGAAAATATATCATTTCATCAAAGTATTTACTCAAAAATTTCAGAAAGCTGCAACTTCTATTAAGATGCTCTATAAACAATAGCAGGTCTACTTCTTCACCTTCCCACAGAATGAAGAGGTCATCTACAAAGCGTCTATACAGATGCAAGGAGGACAATGCTAAAGTATGCCCAAAAACATTTTTGGTTTCCCATTCGGTCATTACAATGTTGGCGTAGCTATTGGCACATGGCGTGCCCATAGTTACATCAGACACCTGTAGAAAATATTCATTGTCAAACACAAAAGCATTGCTATCCAATACTAACTCTAAGAGGTAGCATATTAAATCAATATGTTTCTCATCCTACACTGCATTTCGCATCAAAACATTCTTTACCATAACCATCCCTTCTCCATTTGGGATTACTGTGAATAACGAGTTCACGTCAAGTGTTATCATAATGGTGTTATGATGCACATGTGACTCCTTCGTATACTTAAACAGATCTTGTAAAAATTGTTTACTATCATTAAGTACACAATCACATTTCAACAATGCAGGTCTGAGCTGTTTTTCAATGTAAATAGACAATGGCTCCATCAGCCAACCACTCCCCACCACTATAGGTCTAAATGGTCGTATAAAAAGGGGGTCTTTGTGTATTTTTTGCAAGCCCTGAAAAGTAGGCACCAAAGGAAATTCAACTATAAAATATCTAAACAAATCTTTTGTAATAAGCAAACCATTCACACATTCCACATGTGCATTTACAACTTTTTCATGGAAGTCAACAATCACCTCTTTATCTATACGTCTGTATACATCAGCACTAGAAAGCATGTCATTCAGGGTGGAAAAATAATACTTTCTGTCCATCACTACAATTAGCCCACCTTTATCAGCTGGACAGACCACAGGAACAGGGAGTTACTTAAATGATTTTTCTGTTGTTTTTATGACACTATTTTATTTATTTATCTGTGTGTTCATATGTTTTTATTTTATAATTATGTTAGTATTGTTTATTTATGTGTCATGTTGTCATGTTTTTATATGTCTTTATATGTTTTTCTATATATGTTTATATATATGCTTTTATCTTGAATAATTATTCTTATATATTCCTAGTATTGTTATATGGTTGGATATTTAGGAGGTACTTTAAATGTATGGCTAGCTGTGATTTGCTAGTTTGAAGACTTCCTATTTGCATGTATATAAGAGGAGAGGTTGAATTTACTGATTTTATGGTATGATGAAGCAAATGGATGTTTGTGAAAGTGCTTACCTGCTATTATTTTGTTTGTAATAAAGTGAGTTCATATCTGAAGAAATACGTGTGGATAATCTTGAATACTGCTTAGAACTGTTTAGCAACTCTGCCATAGTTGCTCAGATATTTGGATTTACTCAGTTAGGGATCTTGCTGAACCAAAACCTATCTCAACACTTAAAAGAGACAAGGCAATAAAAAAATTCTAGAAAATATGCCAGGCTTTTGTAAGAAGCACACACACAGCAACAATTTTGGAGACAAATCTTCAAATGTAAAAAAAATTAACCAAACCAATTTTGGGGCCCCCTATGTCCAAACCCGGAAAAGCAATAAGAAAGCCAGGGTACATCAGAAGTAAATAACCAAATAAAAGCATAAAATAACCACAAATTTTATTCACATGAGTTAAGCACTTTCATCCCTAAGTAAAACAGGACTTCAAAAGAACTATTACTCATACCAGTCCAATCAAATTTATCCATTCATTATAGTGGACATATGACAATCTTTAACAAAACAAACCTACTAAATCATCATACATTTGAAAAACGTATATAATATAAAAAAACATCAATTACAAATAAACCTCATATAAATAATAATACAAACATCTAATATAATAATATTTTAAGCTTGATATTAAATCACTATGAAAATTCATATAAAATGTATGTGTTCGTTTAGAGCTTAGTTGCATGCAGGTTAAGCATTTTGCTTAAAGAAACAGCATAATTAAGAGCGAGGTTTGCACTAGCATTTAATTTATTCTGCCATAAATGCACCAGTTACTTAAGTCTATATTCACATGGTCCCCCATTAGTATTTAGGTGGACTTGCTCTACAATAAAAAAACAAAATGCTTAATTATTTGTACAATCTAACTTATGGTTATACAATACATTATTATTTGAGCTACCAATATTGTAGCACTGCTCATATTCTCTTCTTTGTTAAGGTTTTAGCAGGTTTGCCTACATAGTATCCATGTCAGTAATCACAAAATATGATGTACACTACACCCGTGGAATTATAATCACAAGAATAGTTCAGCTTGAACTCATAACTGTGACACTTACGCTTCAAAGACTGTTGTCCAAAAACATACTTACATTGGTGGCAAAAGCCACACTTCTTCATGCCATTACCAGTTTTGTTCACCTTAGGGGTGTCTTGTTTAATGTTTCCCCTTTCTAACTTCTCCTTAAGATTAAGATGTCTTTTATACACAAAGTGTGGATAGTTACTTAAAACTTTGTTGTCCATGCCATCATGTTCAATTAACTTCCAATTGTTCTTAATTATTTGTTAAATGCAGCTGGTCTCACAGCCATATTTAATTACCATAGTTTGTTCAAAAACTTTTTACACATCTTCATTATGTGATCTATTTCCTCACTGTATACCCTTACCCAACAATAGGAAAACCTTTCTGCTCTTTTCTCACATACTTTTTCTTTAATCACATACATTTTAATACGGTAATCCCTATTAACAAACACATTGATTAATTGTAGGTATCAATAGATAGTCAACTCTTAAAAACTTGTATAATTTATATTCAATATCATCTTGGTCTAAAAGGTCCTTCAAGACCCTATCAATTTTGTAATAAGGAACATTACCTTCATTCTTGGAAACTACAATATCAAAGTTCATTATTAAGTATATTATACATTCTAGCAAAGTAATCAATAGCATTCATAAGGACTTCACCCCCCCCCCTTTGCCAGGCTTCATAATCCTAATTTCTTGACATTTAATTGATTCATTCATTAAAGTTTTTTAAGAGTTGACTGTCTATTGATATACGCAATATTTAGCATTCCCAAAATACATAAAAATATCGAGGATCCCCCCTTCATTCAATTGTAGCTGCTGCTGGTTCTAAAATGCACCCATTGGCTCTATATAGTGATGGAATGCTAAAGCACTTCCTCAGTAGTTACCCCTATATTCTGTCGGACTTGTGGGACTTTTGGGTAATATTAAATAGGAGTTATTTGATAAAAAGTGGCTGTTAGTTACAAATGATATAGTGGATTTATTGTCATGTGTTCCACATAGTATAAGAATTAGCTGGTTTAAGGAAGTGTGTTATGTATGAGAGTTTCTACACAATAGAGAGATCAACATCTTGGGTGACTTTGGGTGACTTTATTGATGTGGTCCTTCACATTAACTTTATTTACTTTGAAGGGGAATATTTTAAACAGTTGACTTTTGTTGCAATGGGAACAGTATGTGTTCCCTTATATGCCAATATTATTTTGTGGATCTGGGAACAGAATTTTGTGTTTAAATCAAATTTTATGCAGTATGTGGTTACCGTTTTACATTTTTTGAATGATATTTTGTTATCATCTGGAAGGGAAATGTAACACAACTTATTAATTTCACTGTTTTTTTTTTAATTCCACCACTGATTTCTTAAAATGTACATTTTTATACTCTAATGAAGCTATTAACTATTTGGATGTTTTATTACTGAAAGACTTTTATCAAACGCATATATAGGAAACCTACGTTTTCTAATAATTTTTTTTCATTTTTCTAGCAACCACCCTTTCTGCCATAAGAAAGATTTAGTCAAGGGACAAATGGTGTGTACATTCAGAATAATGTCTGAGGATGATCAGTTTGCAATTGCAATCGATACATTTATCAAGATGTTTGTTAATAAGGGTTACCCTATTAAAATGTTGTATGAGATTAAGGAAGAAGTATGTAAGAAAAGAGCAGAGAGTGTTTCTATGGTTGGGTAAGGGTATAAAGTGTGAAAACAGATCACACAGTGAAGATTAGTAAAATCTTATGAAAAACTATTGTGATTAAATATGGTTCTGAGAGCAGTTGCATTAAACAAATAATTAAGAACAATGGATCTTAATTGTACATGATAGTATGACCAATACCTTATTAGGTAACTGTCCATAATTTGTGTACAAAAGGCACCTTAATCTTAAGGAGAGGTTTGAAAGGGGAAACATTAAACAAGATACAGTTAGGTTGAACAAAACTGGTAAGGGTATGAAGGAGTGTTGTTTTTGCCACCAATGTACATATGTTTTTGAAGGACAGACTTTGAAGCTGAAGCTTCACAATTATGAGTTCAAGCTGGGCTTTACTTGTTATTGTAATTCCATGGGTGTGTGTACATCGTGTTTTGTGATTGCTGCCATCGTTACTATGTAGGCCAAACCAAGCGAGCCTTTAAAAGAATATATAAGCACTACTATCATACTGGTAGCTCAAATACTAAGAATGCATTCTATAAGCATAAGTGAGCTTGTACAAATAATAAAACATTTTATTTTTCTATTTTAGAGCAAGTCCACTTCAAACTTAGAGGGGATCCATGGGAACATAAGCCTGAGTATCTGGAGCTTTTTTGGTGGTTTAGATTAGGTACCAGTGCACACTCTAGTGTTAATGACAGTTTCTTTAAGCAGCATGCTTAAACTGCATGCAACTAAGCTCTAAATGAATAAGTGCATTTATATGAATTATAAGAGTGATTTAATATAACACTTAAAATATTATAATATTAGATGTTTGTATTATTATTTATATGAGGTTTATTTGTAATTGATGGTGTTTCTATTATATTATATGTGTTTTTCAAATATATGATAAATCAGTAGGTTTGATTTCTTAAAGAGTGTCATATGACTACTGTAATGAATGTATAAATTTGTTTGGATTGGTTTGAATAGAAGTTCTTATGAAGTCCCATTTTACTTAGGGGTGAAAGCACTAAACCCATATAAATACAATTTGTGCTTATTTTACACTTTTATTAGTTTCTTTATTTCCAATTTACCCCAGATTTCATATTTGTTTTCCTGCTTTGGACTTAGGGGGACCATGAAATTGGTTTGGTTTTGTGTTTCAGCGCACACAAAGACACACAGAGACAGACACACACACAAGCATACATGAGCAAATACACACATGTACCATACATGAACAAATACACATGTGTGTGTGTGTGTGTGTGTGTGTGTGTGTGTGTGTGTGTATATATATATATATATATATATATATATATATATATATATATACACACAACACTCACATATTCACCCACAGATGAGATGCATGTTTGGGCAATTTGGAGGATCACTTTATGAGAAAATTCAGAGGCAGGTGGTCACAGACCTCACTACCACCACAGTCACACTGTGAAAGCAGAATCAATACTCTCTAAAGAAAAAAAAGTTGTCTTACTTCATTTGTTTAAAGTAGCAAAGGTATTTTCAACTTTTGCATGTAGAGTCCACACATATTTGGAAAGTGTCATGTATAATGTACTTGAATATAAATAGCCACAAGTAAAAGGGATTGAAACAGAATTTGTTTCATCCCACTAGTTTCAGTTTCATGCTGGCTAATGTGGATAAACCATGCTGTTTGCACTTTAGTTTTGCTATGCCTTAATATTCATCAAAAACTGTAACCTTATCATTGTTTAAAATGTTCTCAACTGTAAACTCATATTCTGCAACATTCTCAGGAAATATGTAAGCACTATTTGGATACCAGAGACAGCTCCAAAGTGGAGTTCGTGTTTTTTTTTAACTTGGATCCCACTGTCATTATAAAATTTTGGTATATAGTATTTGCACGTCTAAAGGTACTTATAGCTAGGATTAAAGGTATAAAGAATGCTTAAATAAGTAACACACTATGGGACTTCAAACTGTTGAAAAAACATTGGCCCAAATTATAGGCATAGTTGGATATATTGAGTTAGACTGATAGAGTCAAGATAACCTAAAAAGTGCATCATAACAGGGGACTCTATTGGAAGTATAATGAAGTCAGAAAGATTGTAGCTTGATTAACACAGTCATGAGCCTCTACTACATTAACAGAGACACAGATCCCTGCAAAATAAATGAAGATGTGAGTCCATGACATGATTACATGACCTACATAAACCTTAAGAGAAATACTATAAAGCCAGAGTAGAAGAATCAAAGAGTACTGAGTGATAGACCTAGAAGGACTCTATAGGAATAGGGTGGTCATGGGATTCCAGACAAAATTAAGGAAGCATGACAGACTGCAGTTTAGGGGGAACAAATGCTACCTAGAAATTTCTACAAGTTTTAATACTTCCAAGTATTTTAAGAGCATCTTCTCTTCTGATTTTTTTTCTTCAGAATCAATAGACATTTTGATTGCAAAATTACAAATTCAGATCAAGAGCTGTATACAGTTCTGTTAAGAAATGAGCATATATGTATATGTGATTATTTTCCAATATTAAGTACTTCAAATTAGATAGCACCTGAGAATTAAAACTTGTGGCACAGTATTCTCCTGTGCATTGTTCTATACATTTCATTTTTGTGTTATTCTATGGATGATTGTGTCAGTTTTGCAAATTGTCTTCAGCTATCATTTTCTAAGGCAATTCATAGCAATGTTAACCAGCAATATTTGATATTTCTGGTTCACTATACAGTTATTTCCTTAAATCCCTCTTGCAAAGCACCAGGTTGGGTTGACATATAATCTGTGCTATATTATCCTTCATGAAACATTGCTTTGCCTTTCCATTGTCACCTCTTGTTTAAGTTTAATAAATAAGTTTATCATTTGAACTTGATGAGCTGCTAACATTGTTTTAGGTACCTCTTAATGTGGCAGGATGCCATAGTACGGAACTTGTGTATATTTTATATTTTTTAGCTCTGCCCTGTTTATAAATTCTAATACCTCTCTGAAATTTCTTTACTTTAACTTCTTTATTTTATGCATTTCTTTATTAGGTAGGTAATCCAACTGGGTAAAAACATATTTTTGTGGGTATGACCAGGGAGCAATTTATGGTTCTGTGTCTTGCCTTGTGTCAAATATTTTTTGTGGTGAAGGAAATGTGATAAGTCAGTCATTTAAAGAAATTGTGAGTCATGGTATCTTTTCTTTGCATGCTTTGCTTAGCTCTGTGAGGTAACATACATTATGAAACTATGTATATTTACATTACTTACTTTTTTGTATTCACTTCAATTTTAATCTACTAGATAGCGTTCATGATTAATTTGTGACTGTACTAAATAATGGAGTGCTATATTTCTTAGCTTATAACCCACAAAAAGAAAATGTATTTCTTATGAAAACATTTAAGCTGGATTTAAGACTGTGCGTGTTAACAGAGATAGTGAGTTCAGTGACTGGAGTCTTATATTAGGATATGTGACAAAGGGAGATGCCAGACCAACTATCTGGAATTTTGTAAATAATTATATAACCCAAAAAAAGGTTCTGGTGTGAATTCCAAGTAATCCAAAAGTCAAACATACTGTTGTACGCTAAAAGACAGAATATACTTTAATACAGTAAAGCTTATGCTCAGGATACCATTGTAGAAGCAATTATAGACGTTAGAATGTTTGCGAGAAGGTTGACTTTAAAATTATGATTTAAACAAAGTCCTAATGAGCTTCCAGCATGTAAAAAACTGAGCACTTTTATACCTCAGCCTTACCCGGTTGTGCTTGCATTCACGAATGTCGTTGAAAGAGAATTAAGATGTTTATATCTAAGCAAGGAAATGAAAAAAACATTATAATTTAACACATTCAGAATTTAAAGCTTTGAGAGAACTAGAACAGAATGATACAATTGTAATAAAGCAGGCAGACAAAGGGGGAGCCGTGGTTATAATGGACAGGGATAAATATTTTGAAAAGTTTAAGACTTTTTTGTCAGATCAAGCAACATTTAAAGAAGTCACTTCCAATGATGTTAAAAACTGCATTATGCAGGTTAATTTAATAATCTATGATTTACAATTAGCTGGTGACATAACTATAGATCTTTTTAACTACTTTTCAACCCCCTGTCCTAGGATACCGCAAATTTATGGTATTCCCAAAATCCATAAAGATCTTATGGACCCACCACTCAGACCAATACTATCAGGCAATGGTTGGGTCACGGAGCCAATTTCTAAGTATCTGCAAATACAATTAAGTAAATACCTATTTAGATGTCCAAGCATTCTTAAAGATACTGAACATTTTCTGAATGAGTTATATAATTGGTATGAACATAACATTGAAGAAATATTTTTCTTTGTAACATTAGATATCGTTTCACTATTTACAGTCATCCCAAACGATTATGGCTTAGATGTTATTAGTGGTTTCCTAACTTCAGAAGTACATATGCAAGCCAGGGAAGTAGAGAATATCTGTATGTTATTGGATGTTGTATTGACAAAAAATGTATTCTTGTTTGATGGAAAATTTTACCTTCAGCTTACTGGGGTAGCAATGGGCACCCCAGTAGCGAATACTTATGCAAACCTGGTATTGTACTGCTTGGAGAAGCAGTTTTAATTGAGTGATTACAATATACTTAATGGCAAGGTAAAATTTTATAAAAGGTTTGTTGATGATTGTTTTGTTATTTGGAGTGGCACACAAGAGGAACTAAATAACTATATTGATCATTTAAATCAAACAACTAATTTTTTAAAGTTTAAAATGAGCTGTTCTGTGGAAGATATAAATTTTTTAGATATTAAATTATACAAAAAAGACAATAGCATACAGACAACGGTTTATAAGAAAGATGTGAGTGCCAATAGATACATTAGGAAGGATAGCATGTATGCTCAACATACTCTTAAAGGTGTACTGAAATCACAATTAATTAGAGTTAGTAAGTTAAATACAGAGGATGTGAACTTTATAACTCGGGCAAATGAGATGGTACAGGAATTTAATAGATTAGACTATCCTCCCCAATACATACATATGATATATGAAGAAATAAAGGCAAAAAGACATCATGAATATCATCCTTGTTTTTGGTTGCCATAAGAGCCAACTAAAAAATGTATCAGAAAGGAAAAGGATGTCATTAGGTATGTGACCACCTTTAATGCCTATACCAAAGACGTTTGTAACATTTTACAAAGGAACTGGCTAATATTGCTAGCTATGCCAGAAGTTAGAAGTATATTAGATATAAAACCAAGTTTTTCTTTTAGAAATTCAGATAATTTAAAACAAAAATTATGTTATAAAGACTTTAAGGAAAATAAAGTAAAACAACTAAGTAAAACACTCACGCAGAAGTGCTTTAATTGCACCTGCTGTGCTGATATACTTGATTTAACAAATGTCTTTGAGCATCCAATAACCAAGCAAAAGTTTGAATTTAAATGTGTAGCAAATTGTAATACATCATGTATAGTATATTTGGCCACCTGTGTCAAATGTATAGCTTTCTATGTAGGGAAAACAACTAGAAAACTAAAACAACGTATTATAGAACATAAATCCGAAATTAGAAGACAGTCATCAACTAATGCATTAAGTAAACATATCATGGAGAATGAGGGTCATAGTTTTAAGTTTAGAGTAATAAGTGATGTTAAGTTAGGTATGAGGGGAGGAGATGTCAATAATGTGTTAGAGCTCAAGGAACTAGAATGGATCATTAGACTAAATGCAGAGGCACAACCAGGGTTGAATGTAGCTGCTAGTTTGAAGCCCGTGTTGGTTAAAAAACAGAGGGAGTGCATTTAGTGAGCTCAATTTTTATTTAATTCCTATTTCTTTTTATTTAATTTCATTTTCATTTTATTTCATTTTATTTTATTTCACATATTACTTCACAAGTAAATATATTTACTGGCATGCACTCTTTTAGATTTAATTTATATGTATATTGTAAAGAGATATGTTTTCTAAAAATAACTCATTTTAGAGGTTTTTGTTTAAATATTTAATTGATGGAAAATTTTATTAGGCTGGCTGATCATGTGATTTGATTGTTACCCTATTTATAGACTTTAATTCATTTGGAGTTATGTATTGATGAAGGGTGTTACCCGAAAGCTTTACTGTATTAAAGTACATTCTCTCTTTTAGCGTATAACAGTGCGTTTGACTTTTGTAAATAATTATATGTCATTTGTGAATATCAACATGATTCATATGCTTGTGTTACAAATGTATTAGATCTGCATGTCGTATAAGATGGTTTGCACAGATATGTGCCTAAGAGATATTTTGTAAAGTACTGAGCTAAAATGTAAACATTGCATGCCCTATTGGAAAAGAACAGAAATGTATGTCCACTATTATAACTGTTTAGATGTATAAATTTTAACAATTGAAACTGGAATACAGGAGGTTAACTTCAGAAGAATAGTTGAAATTAAATTAGTTTATGGCCACCCAATAAAAAGATGCCATCTTTCAGTTTCAGTGCAGCAACAGACACAATGTCTGTTCTGAAAAGTTTTCTGTATTGTTTTGAAAGTGTTTTATTGTTTTATGAGTTCCAGGATCTGCCTTAGATATAAGAAAAGCCCTTGTCTGTGTATTTTCACATGTAGATGCTAAATGCTACCAGCTACATCAGTGGGGGTTTTCACCTGCAAAAGAGTCAGATGACAAGAAATTATGTCATTCTGCAAGCTATCCCAGCAGTAATATTTGAGATATTAATTTAAGAACGTTTTGAGAGAGACTCTGTATTCTGTATTTTGGCTTTGACCTGGTAACATCCTGATCCACTCACCACATCTGCCTTGCTGCTCTAATTGAGTAAGTTATTAGGGTATAGTGATTCTCTTAGATATAGTCAGGAATATAGCAAAGCTTAACTTAGATGTTTTCTTTATTTATTTGAGACTGTTCTGCAATGTTATTTTAAATATTTCCTGTGATTTTGAACTCTGATGTTACTGTGATTATATAGTGAGCATTTTCTTGTTCTTTTATTTATTATTAAATATATTTAAACCTTTCACTGTGGCTGATATTTGTGAGACATATTTACATTCTGAGAGTACTTGCATATTTATTTGGTGACACTGTAGGCCACTCCTAATAGCCTTGCTCTTGGTCAAACTACCATTTGCGTTAACAGTAAAATTACACAGTAAGATTGGACACCTTTTGTTAAGGGCCTTAAAGTAACTGTTAAGTAGTGACTTGTAGCAGGGGAAACTACCCTATAGTCTGCCAGAGGGAGGCATAGCTAGTAAACCTGTGCCAGCCTTTCCCAGGTGTGCATGTGTGTGTATTGGGCAGGGGCACAGAGGGGGTGATGGAGGTCTTGGCTTGGTCACTCAGCTGAGGTTTCAACCCTATAGCTGTGCCAGTGTGGAGTCTTATTGGGGATCTGGAAAAAGAGGGAGAAATGATCCTCAGACTGGCTGTGGTTTCTATTTTCTCTTAAGGGAAATTGCACTTGATGCAGAGAGCTGCATCTGGAAATACTGTGTGTATAACTTGTCATCCTCTCAGTGTATGGTCCTCACTTCTGCTAGTAGTAAGGATTGAAGCTCCTTGATTACTGGGTCAGTGTTGGGGCATCACAGGATATATGTAGCTTTACATTAAATTTAGCTTGTATATATTAATAAAATAAAGTCTGTTTTGGTTCCAGGAAATAAACTTATTCCACCTTAGTAAAACATTACAGACAAAAAATGCATTCCGAAAACATGATGCACAACATTACAGTCATGGGTAACTTCTTCCTTCTGACACATTTTTGATTTCACAAAAGAGTCAGTTTTAAGCTTATGTATACAATGGTTAAACATTAGTGTTTAGTGATTTTCCATTAATACTTGACTAAACAAAACAAACATAACTGTAAGTCCATAACTGTAAATCCAAAGTGAGATTCAGGGTAGCAGCACTTTATTAATAGTGCTCCAGTTATTCTCTATCTAACTGAAGTGGGGTGCAACACTCTTCTGCTGAATATACATTTTAGCCCAAACTGCTCCAGTTTGTTTTCAGTCTCCCTCAACCAAATTTTCTTCTAAAGTTTGTTTGAGCAGGCTTTAGCTGGCATCCTTTATGAATGGTGTCAGATGAGTATCTTCTTTCTCTCTCTCTATTGTTGCCTTGCAATATGATAGAGTTTCCTTTTTGCCATCTACTGAGTCACATAACTGATGTTGGTAGCTTGCCATTATTATTTATAGTATCAGCCTATGCACGCAACTAGGCTCTGATGGGAGGAAAAGAGTGCATTCCCATAGAAACTGTAGGAACTGCTAGATAAAGCAGGGCAACATGAGTTGGCCTTGATAGTGAAGACTTGAATACCCATATCAGGACAGAAAGAGCAGAACATGAGAACTGCCAGTGTCCATATGGATGGGGCAACAGGAATAAAGGAAAGGCTATTCTAGACTACTGTCTGGCAAATGGCTTAATGGTGCCCAGCACATGGTTCAGCAAGTGAGACAGAGATAGTCACAAGATCATATACAAGCGAGATCAACATGCACATGCAACTCAGGTTGACTTCCTCCTAGAAAGGAAAGGGCACTGTGGTAGAATCAGAGATTGCAAAGATCACCAGTGAAGCATCAGTTCACAGTATAAGTCACTAGTGGTCATAATATCCTGCATGCAATGGTGAGAGAAAGCTCCAGGGTCAATAAAGACTAGGCACTAAAAGTTGACCGGACAAAACTACAAGAGTTCTAGAAAATGTGCAGGGCTCTAGCTCCTCAGGAAGAAAAGAAATTAGGTGGAGCAAAAGAAAAACTGCAGTGTCTCAAAAACAGCATATTTAAAGACTATAGAAGAGATATGTAGTCAATACGTGTATGTTAATGGGGTATGTAAGGAAAGCTGGTCATGAAATACACAAGTCCAGGAAGTTATCAAAGTAAAGAAGTGGTGCAAGAAGATGTAGGAAATAGAAAGGACACACTAGATTCAAAATAGATAAATAAACACGTACATACACACACTCACACACACACACACACACACACACACACACACACACACACACACACACACAGACACACACACACACACACACACACACACACACACACACACACACACACACACACATAAGTACAGAGAAAATGCAAGTACACATTTCTAGTCAATATTATAATCATAATGTAAACTATTTTTACCAATAAGTGAGTTTGTCCACAAACCATTTTTCATCCACAACTTAGGTCTACAATAAACTACTTGCATAACAAAGTACAGGACAGTCTGCATCTCCCAATACAACAGATTAAGTAATATAAAAATGTAGCCTTTCTGTACCTCTACATTTATAAGGATTTCAGAAGTATGGCCTGCATTCTAAGCAGCTAATAGCAATACCAGGCATGCTATAAATTCAACACAGTTACTCATTCAGTATCACATGGTCAGCCATGTCAAGGGATGAAATAAAATCACTCCAGAAAGGCTCAGATGGAATAATCTCATCAGTGCTTTTCCAGCATTAAACAAATGAATACACTTATTTTATTGTGACTTCATCTGTAAACAAGACTATAATTGTTTGTGCCTGTTTGTGGTTTACAGTAAAATCATCTTATTAATAATGTTGCCATGGAACAACAGACAGAAGTCAGGCAAATAATCTAACAATGTCAGAAGCATGTTCCTTTAGAATATGTAATAAAGGTTAATGTAACATAATCACTGGTCATAAATTATTTTTCTTCTCAAAATTCCTATTTTAATTTCTATTTAATACAGGCATATCAACATTACATACTTCAGAATTCCATTGTCAGACAACAGTAACTCTTTTCTAATTCAGAAACAATATGATTTTTTTCTTTGCTAAGTACATTTAAGTGGTGAAAAATTCAGTTTTTGTTTGTTTTTCAGTGGATTTACAGCAGGTATGGCATATATAGTATATTTGCTGCATTTATTTAATGGACTGCAGTTTTACAAGTACATATCAAGAAAAGATAATATATTCCTTTTGATTTGTTTTTGACCAACCATCAAGCTCATCCAGCTGTTCCACTGTCCATTGTGGCACCTAAGCCCATCCAGCTGTTCCAATGTCCACTGTGGCACCTACAGAAAGAACAAGGACCATATCTGTAATTCTTAGAAATGCAGAAATTTATGAGTGAATGAGGTGGGGGACATATTAAATATGAGGTCATGGAAAGTTGGAGGGCTACCTGTTGTTTTGGATACAGCAGTCTCAGAGTCAGTAAATATAGGTAGTTGTTGCATAAGTCATATAGGCCTCAAACTGTGGGTGCAGGAGGAATACACACACCTAAAATGTCTTGAAATACATAACAGTGAGCTTTGTATGTCACTGTGTTTGTGTTTGCATCATGGTTTATTTTTCACATTATCTGGACTTGTGCTGCAAGATCTCACACTTTGGATATGGTGCTACTTCAATGACCTTTCACTTCTTCTTCTAGGCTGGTCTTAGCCAGTAGCTGTAGGGGCAAGAGTTTAGTAGAGCTAGGTTATCATCATTGGTGGATCAGTTTATTTTGCTTTACTTATTTTCCCTTGATGTAACCTCACTTTTTTGTAAGGATCATCCACAAGGCATGTAGTGGAACTGAGAAGTATGCAAACATGCACTTCCCATCCGACTCTTTAGTGACAGATTTCGTGGGTGCACTGCTCTGGCTTCACATGCCATAGGGGTTGACTCCTAACCACTAATCAATGTCATTTTTAAAGTGGTCATACCTGCTTTGGCACTAACTGCCGCACACTTGCCATAGGAATGAATGGGTATATGCCATCAAGAGACAGTGTACATGTATTTCATTTCACTCCCTAATTAGTGCAGTAGAACTTTTCTTTGAATCACTCCACTATACTATTCTATTCTCAGCAAATGTTCTGAGGAAGTACACACTGTAATTTGCATTAGCCATGCCCCAGGAGTGACACATTTACATGCAGCTTTCTGTAGTGAGAGTGCTATAATACTACAAGCTGGAACCTCCTTACCACTGTAGCATTACAGCTGCCTTTGAATTGGTTCTGCATAATGCACTGAGCAATCCTGCTGAAACACGATTGTGCAGTGTGCTGTTTCTGAATTCCTTGGTTTGTTTTCAAGTTACCACATCTTTCTTTGGTTATGTTCACCATTTGAGTAAAGTTATATGTGGGAGTAAAACAGTTGTTCACTACATATGTTCATCAGAGTGAAGAAGTTAAAGTGCAAACAGAGAAAGTATGATTTTTGTTTGACTATACTACCTCCATGAGTGCTGTACCTCAGAATATTCTAGTTACTCTGAGGTGGAGTCATTTCAGAGTTAGTATACTGTAGAGAGGATAGGGAACGTACACTTTTTTCAGTGATATGGCAGCTTTCAAAGTTGCTTGTTTTGTGGTTTTAGTCTTCTTCTTTTCATCAGCACATATTAATTTACTTCACCTTTAGCCAACCATCTATAAATTATCTATATCAACTATAAGGTATTTTTCCTTTTTATTAAATTATTCATATTCTCTACATTTTAGACTTCTATCTTTAAGTAGTCCGTGCATTGTCGATCCCTTTCTTCTTTGATTACCTTCTACTTACTTTCACTCTTTTTATATCCCAAACTGTCTCATCTTAGCATTATTTTCCTCTCTCTCTCTCTCTCTTTCTTTATCTCATTTCCATTAATCCTTTAATTCAGGTTAATGCAGACATCTTTTTAATAAAATAACAATAATTAGACATTAGTATAAAGAATAAAAAAAGGTGTAGGTAAAAAAGTTCTTTTTGAAGAAGATTTTAAGAGAAGAATATGTCAAAAGAATGGGGCATAAAGAAAAATAATCTATATGTGGAGACAAAATAAAAGATGAAAAGAGAAAGGCAATACAACCAAGGTATGGAAAGGATATTTTTGAGTTTTGTTCATATAAAAATCTAAAGGATTGTCAGACAGATTGCTTTGTCTATTGTGTAAGGATGATATAGAGGGATACACAGCAGGAAGGTTGGTTAAACTGTTATTGTACTGTAATAAACCTTCTCCGGGATTCAGTAAGCTTCCGTGCAGGAATAGCCTATTCCTGTATGGAAACGACCATTTAAGAGCAGCATGGCAGCACACCATGCATAGTTATGAAGGCAAGGATGAGTGCAGGGGGGTGTGTCTGAGAGCAGAGCCCTGCACTCAAGAATTGCCATTCTGCAATTGCAATGAGCAAGAATGCTCATGTGGGTTGTAAGGTTGCCAGCTTTTCAAATGCCCAAAGTGGGACATTTTTGGTACAAACATCAGATTTGGCAGGCCAAAACATACCCATGGCCAGTACAAAGGACAGAACTTCACTTCTTTGCCTAAATAAAAGCTTATTTTCATAGCATTTTAGTTGCTTATTCTGTTTCTTATAACATTTAGGTGTTTCAGATACAGAATAACTGTTTTATACAACTATTACATAAAATATAGGAAATAAATGTGTCCTAATATCTCAGGACATTTGCCATTTTTTCAATTTTTTTGCAGGACACAACTGCCCAAAAAGGGACAGTCCATCACAAAGTGGGACAGGTGGTCACTCTAGGGGGTTGCCACCTCTTCAAATGCCCAAACTGGGACTGTTAGTATACAAACATGACATGTTGCAAGACAAAACACACCCACACCCATTGCAAAGGTCAAAGCCCTACTTCCCAGGAAAACCCTACGCTCATCGCAACTGAAACATGCTAGGATGTCTGTCAAATATGCAGATGCATGCAGAAATCCACAGCAATAGGTGAAACCTGTCCCTTCCTAGAGAAAAATAACACTAGAATTTTTTTTTTATCAAACAGATTAAATGTAACCATAGCTGCGCGGGTTTGCCCATTGCTTAGCTACACATACTGTAGCTTAAATGGCACAAGCAGGTAAATAGCAAGAAACATTCAGTAGACGCAGTACTACAATAGTGTAGTGCTCAGCATGTTTGCTTTGTGAACAGTCATTCGATCCTCACTGTAGTAAATTCTGTTTTCCATGTGAAAGCAATTTATGAATATTTTTTTGCTGTATAACCTACTAAATAACATATATTTGTGAACTGGAGTACTGCCTTAAGTGCAGATGTGAGGTGTCATTGTAATAATGTGTGCCCCATACAGTATACGCACACATGAATCAGGGATACTAAACAAAGTTATAATGTGTAATGAATGATAAATCCATGCCATACAGCAAATAGTGTAAAAAATGTATAAAGTGTCCAAATCTACCACTTTCCCAAGACCCATGTTTCATTTCTTTCTAAAAAAGTGCGGGTATAAGCATGAGTAAGCACTTTTAAGCAGTAGTAAGTGGGTTTAAGCCTGTTTGCCTGGGGGTAAGCAATGCCTAAACAGGATAAGCAAGTCAGAGGCTGAGTGTAAAAAAATGTAACTGGAAGGTAGCATTGCTTACCATCGCGCAAACCCACACAAACCCGCTTACAACTGCTTAAAAGTGCCTTAATCACTCTGTATCCAACAGCCCTTGTTCTGCCCAGCAACAAAATAAACATCCCTTGCAGGTCTTGAACCCAGGACCCTGTACACTATAGTCACAGCAGTTAATCAGTAAGCCATCATAGCTGTACATAAAACTGAAGTATACCCAAGCAGATCCTCACTATAGCAAAATCACAATTTACATGTGAAAGGAATCTATAAACAGTTTTTTGTGGTATAACCTACTAAATAATATATAAATGTGAAATGGGAGTACTGCATTTAGTCCAGATGTGAGGTGCCATTGTAATACAGTGGTGAAATCCACCGATAAACACAAGTAACCCATACAGTGTACGTATACATGAATCACAGATACTAAACAAATATATAGCATGTAATGAACGATAAATCAATGCCAAACAGCAAATAATGTGCAAATTTAAAAATAAGCAATGCTAAGCATTGCACACCTCTGCTTACCAGGTGTAAGCAATGCGTAGCCCAGTTAAATCAATTTGCCCATTAGTATGCCCCTTTAAGCAATACCAACCTTAGATAAGCAGGTTTGCCCATAGATTAGCATTTTCAAAACCATCAAATCATGGCAAAGTGGAGGAAAATTGGCCCTATTGAAACCCCACAAGTGGGAATACATCTCATAACTGGTTGCAGCTTCCTCCTGTAGGCACAATGGCTGGTGTTGCGGAAGGATTGGGCTTCTGAGCACAGTGCTGGGGCATCCAGGAATCCAAGGTCATGGCAAAGAGAGACTGCTGCAGGGCCAGTACCAGGGTTCCCAATATAAAGGGAAAGCCTGGGACCATCTCGCCTGTGACCTCACCAGTTCCACTGGTATCCCTCGAACTGGTGAACAGGTCAGGCATCACTATGCCAACTTGAAACGGAAGAAGAGGCAGCTCTTAGATCAGTGGATCCAAGAAGCTAGGCAGGGTGATCTCCCAGCTTTGTACAAGTACTCATTCTACTAACTGTTTAATAATTGCCTAGCTCATGTATATTATGGATAGGTAGGGCTAAATATTCCTCTTATGTCCCTGACAGTGGCAGCAGAGCGGGCTGTGAATCAGGAAGCCCATGCATGTAGGTTGCAAAGGCTGCATCGTGAGCCAGGTTAGCAATACTCTTGCATGTACTATCATAAGAAATAAATCTAAAAGTAGTAGAAAGTTAATTGCCAGTATAAAACCTTTATTGTGTATGAGATGTACTGAATAAACCAGACAATATGGCAGGAAGAGTCTCATATAGGTTGTATGTAAATAAAAGGGTAACAGCCTGGCAATAAAGGCCTAACTCCTGGACTGTTTGTGTTTGCTCTGGTATCATATAGTAATGTAGTGTTGCATTCTCTTAATAGTACTGTTGTATTAAGCACTGCTACCCACACTGTGCTACATAAAGAAAATGTGTAGAAATGTCTGTATATGACTGTTGTAATCACAAGTTCATATTGTGCAACTGAGGGAGACTTAGACAGAAAACAGTGAAAAGATAAACAACAAAATCCAAATAGAACACTCAACTGAGACGTAAACTGTTGTATTTTTAGCACACACACATAGCCATGGTTCAAATCCTGGGAGTGGTAGTAAGCTGTATGCAGAATCATATCCCTCAACTGTACAGATTTTGTCATAAAGTTCAGATAATTGGCTTAATTTTCCTGCCTGTCACCCTGTCCCTATGGCAAATCAGTGGGATGATCCCAGAAGTTTAGGCAGCAAATAATGACATACAACTGATTGTCAGACATCATAACTGTCAGAAATATATCTATAAGAACAAATCTGTAACTCTAGCAGCTCAACAAAGTGTTATGAGAGCAATATGCAAAGTATGTCCCATCGCTACCCCCAAGTTGTGAAGCTATGACCAGAATGTGTGATGTAACAGAGTGAGACGTATGTGCATAATAATAACATGGAATTTGGTACGATGTGTGGCAACAGTCAGGTGCATAATATGCATATGTGCATAATAATAATGTGGAATCTGGTATTATGTGTGGCAGCATTTAGGTAGTGTTAACAAACATTCCCTCCACAGGTTTGTCAGATACGAAAACTGTGCCTATAAATAAAATATTGAAATCCTGGACAGGTACTGTTTAGTCTGGTATTATATGGCATTGCTAGTGTTGCAGTTTCTCTGAATAATAATGTATTACTCATCACTGTCACCCACACTGTGCTACATAATAAAACTGTCTAGGAATCCCTGTATAAGACTGTTGTAATTACAAGGTCAGATTGTAAATCCACAGGAGACTTATAGACAGAAATCAGTGAAGAGATACACAGCAATATCTAAATAACACACTCAACTGTGATGTACACTGTTTTATTTTTAGCAGACACAGCCATGGTTTGAACCCTGGGAATGGCAGTAAGCTGTATGCAGAATTATACCTCTCAACTCTACAGATTTGTTCAGAATGCCCAGATAATTGGCCCATATCCGTTGCCTGTTACCCTGTCCCCCTGGCAAATCAGTGCGATGTTCTCTGACATTTAGGCAGCTTTTAATGACATATAACTGACTGTCAGACCTGTAAATATTCAGAAAATGTATATGAAAACAAACCTGTCATTGTAGCAACTCACCAAAGGTTTATGACGGCAATTGTCAAAATATGTCCCAGTTTCACCTGTGTGTTCTCAAGCCTTGACCAGAGTGTGTGCAATAGGAGATTGAGAGGTATGTGCATAACATCAACTTGGAATCTGGGAATATGTGAAGAAACAGTCAGGTAGTGTTAACAAACAATACCTCCACAGGTATACAAGGTAAGAGGTGTATACTGCAGGTAAAACACAGTTCACGTATATACTTGTCTACAAACATACACTGTCCAAACTAAGGCCATAGGGTAATGTAATAATACCTGTAACATACAGATTACAGCAGTGACAAAGAAAGTAGTGAGAACTACAGGTATATACAAGTTGTTTATTGACATCTCCCCCCCACCACCACCACCACCATATCTGCAATAATAATCTAAATACAGAACTCAATGGGTATGTGTACAATTAAATCTACTCTTGGGACATATGCCCTATTGTTTGATAAATATTAAAATGACTTTCTATGCATGTGCCATGTTGAAATACTCTCACATTGGTGGCATGCTGCCATCAATGTAACCTGCATGCTGTTGTAATGGCCATGTATGCATGTTTTCTATTTGCTGTGCAACTGTTCCATATCTGGTGTTTTGGGTTAATGGGAATATCTATGCATGCTGTTATACCTAATCCTGGAATGTGTTGACTATTACTAACCCATATATGTTTTAAAATTGCAACACTATAGCACATTTGGCAAGGCCGGTCCCAGCAGACCCATCTCTCCCACCTCATCTGGCTGTGGCACCAGGCACCAGCATGTCTGGGGCCCACCCCAGGACCTCCTCATCTGCTGGTCCTGCATCATCTTTGGGTGGAACAGCATCAGGGGATGGTGCTTGCCCCCCTAGGAGTGGAGGCAGACAGGAAACTGTCACCCGTCATCAGGTCCAGGGTCTGGTGTGTAACGAACTCTGTAGGGAGTCTGGAGATCAGCTACGCCAACTTGAGAGCCACGTGGCACAGTTAGAGGGTCAGCCTGCCCCTCCTACCTATCCCCCAGCACAGCCATCTTTGGGGCCATGAAGGTGCAGTGGTGACTGTCCATGGGTAGGATCCTCAGTCCCACTGTTTCCATTTGGGGGCTCATGGGCTTCCGACTTCCAAACACCCCTCCCCATCCCAGTTGTTTATCCCCCTCATGTGTCATATACCACCCCTGTATGATGTCTTGTCTGTCTTGTCTGTCATCCTACCCAACCTACCTCCCCAAATATACCTACCATCTTTCCCCATCATCCCACTCTCACCTTAAAAAAAAAAAAGAAAAGAAAAAAAGGGCAATCTGTTCCCAAAAAAAATATCGCCTTATACATAGCTGTCCATTTTGCACACATGTACACTGGACACATGTAATCTGGTGTAATTGGCTTCACAACATATTATTGTTGTCCTTACCCCTCTGTCAGGGGGTTGAGTGTCCAAATCTATCTCCAAATTCAGTGTATATGCACAGCTGTTGCTGTAGAAGAAATGGGCAGCTATGGACCTTCCCTACACCCATCCTGCACATCCCTAGCTATTTTCCCTACTGTCTTTCCCTCTTTGTACCTCTTTTTTTCACCACTTTCCTATCACCCCTTTTTCTTTTCTTTTAAAGAAATTAGCGCGGGGGTCAGTGGGAGTAAGCACTTTTAAGCAGTACAAAAAAATAAGAACAAACTGGGAAAAGAACAAAAAGGCTCTGAACCAAGGTGCACTCAAGTAAAAAATGTATTGCAGATAACAGTAAGCGCTTTTGTACAGGATAATACCTGTACTTCTTCAGACAAAAGACAAGACAATACTGAGTAACAATCTTTAAATACATCCTCCCAAGATGCATCCCTAATGAATTGTGTCACATGATTAATTAATTAGTATAAAAAAGCACCAAAATACACAAAATACGTATGAAGAACACGGAAATAAATAATTAATACAATTAATTAACAGTATGAATATATGTATATGTAAATGTAAAAATATATAGCTACAAAACTTTCTGATCAATTATTAAAAATAGTTATATACAAATATACAACATTTAAAAAGATTGTCAGTAAAAATATATAATTAATAATAATTTATAATTATAAACAAGTACATCACCACAACAGTCAGGAAATCCTTCTGTGTGGCACACCTCATCACTAAGGGCTTTTCATCCAGAAAAAAGGAGGTCATTGTCCCACTGTACCCATCCCTCATTAGACCCATTATAGAGTACAACACCCCATTTGGTATGTACCTCACAAGACATCTGCAACAGCTGGAAAGGCTGCAGAAATACCTCACTAAAAGAATCACAGGCCTAAAGTAGATCCCCTATGCTGACCATCTAAAAAACTCCAGCTATACTCTGTGGCATATCGTTTACTCAGAGGTGATTTCTTCTGAACATACAAGGCCATGTCAAACCCTGAGCTGTTGGACATGCTCCACTTAAAGAAATCCTAATCCCTCAGAGCTACACGCTCCAGGGATCTAAACTTTGTCATCACAATGAACAAAATATGCTGGTGGGATAGGTTCCTGACCCAGAGACTCCCCATACTCTGGAACAGACTGCCTATACATGCGAAGCAGAGCACCTCCTTGGCCCTCTTCAAAAGGAACCTTGACGATTGGATGGGAGATAGGAAATTCACCCCGGGGATCACGTCAGTCACCCTGCTAGACAGGGGTCCAGGGAAGTAAATATTGTGGGAAGAAATATCCAGGGAATTGTTATGGATAAGCTTGTATAGGCCCTAAGGCCGATAGCCTAGTACTAACCTATGAACCGATTAGCAGATGTATGAATATCTTTTTAAATGTTGTATATTTGTATATAACTATTTTTAATAATTCATCAGAAAGATTTTTAGCTATATATTTATACGTTTACATATACATATATTCATACAGTTAACATACTAATTATTGATTTCAGTGTTTTTCATATGAATTTTGTGTATTTTGGTGCTTTTTTGATACTAATTAATCAATCATGTGATATAATTCATTAGGGATGCAACTTTGGAGGAGGTATTTAAAGGGTATTACTCAGTATTGTCTTGTCTTTTGTCTGAAGAAGTACAGGTATTATCCTGTACAAAAGCGCTTACTATTATCTGCAATACATTTTCTACTTGAGTGCACCTTGGTTCAGAGCCTTTTTGTACTTTTAAGCAATAGTAAGTGGGTTTAAGCCTGTTTACATGGGGGTAAGCAATGCCTACACAGGATAAGCAATTCAGAGGCTGAGTGTAAGAAAATGTAACCATACGTTAGCATTGCTTACTGTCATGCAAACCCGCTTACAACTGCTTAAAAGTGACTTAATCACTCGTTTCCAACAACCCTTGTTCTGCCCAGCAACAAAATAATGAGCCTTTGCAAGCTACGAAACCAGGGCCCTACACACCATAGTCAAAGTGACTTATCACTAAGCCATGTTAGATACAAGCAACTCTGATGTTTTCTCAAACATATCATCCAGCACAGTCATTCAACAGTACAGGAAATATATTTATATTTGTAGATGTATGTATGTATGTATGTCTGTATGTCTGCATGTATATATATATATATATATATATATATATATATATATATATATTATATATATAAATATATATATATATATATATATATATATATATATATACACACACACACACACACACACACACACACACACACACACACACACACACACACACACACACACACACACACACACACACACATGTATATATATATATATATATATATATATATATATATATATATACATACACACACATATATATATATATATATATATATACATACATATACACACACACACACACATATATATATATATATATATATATACACACACACACACACACACACACACACACACACACACACACATATATATATATATATATATATATATATGTATATATATATATATATATATATATATATATATATATATATATAAGAACACAACAAATACAAATATGACCAAAGGCACCATTAATAGGTGTGAGGGGGCCCAATTTAAGTAGCTCTTGTAATTATTGATATCATCCCCTCCTCCACAGCCAAACAGATCTGCCTTGCAACACAGTACCAACACTTGCAAGTCTCATACCTAGGACCCTACACAACATAGCCACGAGAAGGTAACAGTAATCCACCTCACCTGTATAATGTCAGGATGGTATCAATAAGATATCATGCAGAACAGTCTGTCTAAAATAGGGAACGTACAATGTGGAAGCAGTAAACATTCCAATGATACATACACACACACACACATTTCGGAAACTCGAACTTCTGAAGGGAAACCATTAAAGCAAAAAAAAACCACAAGCTTTTGCAGGGGCTTGCCCCTGCACCCAATAATGAGGGGCTGTGCCCCACACCCTACTTAAATATACCAACTCCAAGATCGCTACAGTGGGGAGATGGAAATCTCCGTCTTGCGCTGTATCTTGAAGCATAAAGCGGAGATTTCTTTACTTCCTGCCAACAACATGAAAAAAAAATACATTACGTACACACAAGGCATGCAACAATACTTGCCTCTGTGTGCACGTAATGTATTCAGGTAAGTAAAGTGTTATTTCGGAACACTACACACATTCGATTTATTAAAATCTCGATCATATGGTCTCGACCATATGCAAATCGAGATTTTAATAATTCGATTATGTGAAGTGTTCCCATATATATATATATATATATATATATATATATGTATATATATATATACACATACACACAGATATACATATATTACTATGTATAGATATGTATAGGAAGATAATATTTAAATGGTGCACAGCATATTGAACTGCCAGTATTCTTACAGTTGCCACCTTTTAAAATGGACAGTGTTTGATTCTCTCATACAAAAGACAATTATTGCATGAAACATATACTCACAGAGAAATCAAAGGATATGACACCACCCACAGGTTTGCATACATAAGAAATGTTTATTTGTGTACTATTTCAGTTGTATATGCCATTTCATATAGCTGTTAGGTGTTTGAAATACATACTAACTGAGTAATGCAACTCTCAACCAAACATTTTATACAGTAATTTGAAAGTATAACATATGTTGCTGTCCAGGCCAAGGCCTTCAAGTAGTACAACAGTAAAGAAACACTGGCCCAGACGATAAGAATCAATCAACAGTAAGTCATGCAGGTGTAGCTCAGCAGCCTCCAGTTATACACTGTACTCAACCCCTAGAGGGAAAAGAATTAAGTCATCACAATGAAGCTGTATCTGTTACATAACAATGCTTAACTTAAAACATCACTATCACACTGACAAATAGAACTGTCTGTAAGACAGTAAACACTAGCCCACCAATGTTCCCAAGGTGAAATGTATGAAAATGTACATCCATATACCTTAAGGTGTCTTACTACTGATATCCCTCACATGTTGTAACAGCCTATGTTATATATGGTGCATACACCTCCCTCATAGAATGACTTACAGTGGCATATAACAGTGTTACATATACTGACCTCTGGACTGTACAAGGGCACACACATTTTGTCCAGCTGTAGCTCACATATATATGGACCCAACCTCACAATATGGATGGGGGTTCACAACATCACTGGAATGATGGCAGGAATGCCAACATGACATAATGATAGGTCACTACTTAACAACCTCTTACTGCATGATATATGGACAAAGCCTGGTATGTAGGTGGAGGACAGAGGTTGGAACACAGGGCCATATTTGTAATATTGTTGTTATACACTGAGAAACTTGCTGGTGTTACAGGGTTGGTTGTAACATACCTTTATTCATGAATATGAAGTCAGAAACACAAATGGATGCAGCCATGCACTGATAGCATTCAACAGACAGAATGCCAGTGATATATCTGAGACAAGACCTGTGTGGTGGACAGACAAAACATAACAGCAAATCTTCTGACCATCATGTGGATGGGCCCACAGTTGAGAGCTATGCAGACAGACTGCATTCCATGCTAAACTAGTATGTACACACAGACACTGTAAAACTAGCAGTATGCAATGCATATAACAACACTACTCACACTGTCTGTAGGTCTGGAACCGTATACAAATATGTAGTTGGCCTGTGTCTGCATGTCCTGTTATAAGAGATATTGCTACCTGCTGTTTGTAACACTGCTGCCCACACACAGGAAGGATGTTGTCCATACAGGAAAGGTAAGGGGATAACACCCACATGATTTAGTAATTTATAGTAGTGGGTTGCCATGACAGTGGTAATTGGAAGTAGCTACACAGCTGGCTGTAAGCAGGTAGCAAGTAGTGGACACTGGTGCAGAGGCCATCACCTGATCATGTGCATCACCTGCAAAATCCATGCTGCAATCTATTCAAAGCAGCTCAATTCCTGTACTGGAGAGAGAGAGAGAGAGAGAGAGAAAGAGAGAGAGAGATGAGAAACAAACAAACAAACCAACAACCAGTTAATAAAAAGTTGTTCAACAACTGAACCTACAAATGTCCCAAGTTAATTAAGGGGACACATCAAGCAGTATCCAGAATAGATGATAATCCTACAACAGGTATGTGAAACATATATGCATGTAATTGAATGTAGTACGTTGCCTATAATAATGGGATAGATGATGTGGAATGGTTTATATGTGCCATCAGGAGTTGTTGTAATGATGTCCTGCTGAACAACTGCTATGGACAATAGTGTCTGTCCCTGTGGGCAGTGGGCCATACCTGTCAACTGTAAAGATCAGCACTGAATGACAAGATGTAAGCCATCATAGTGTGTGTTCTGTACCGCAAGACATGTATATTAGTGTGGCAAATAGCTGGTGGTGGAAGTAATGCTATTATGATAGACACATGAGTTTCAGAGCCTACCACTTGCAGGACAGTCATGTTAATGTGTAATGTAGCATGCACAAATGCTATAGGTGTGTAATAGGTTTACCTGCAATCTGTCCTTATAGCCCCCCCTAATGTTAGGATGTGTCCATATGTGACACCTGCCTGTGTTGTAGCAAGACAGAACGGTGCAGCTGTGAAGGAAGGAGAGTTAGAGAGTGTGGACCTGATGTTGGAATGCACCCTATGTATGTGTATATATATATATATATATATATATATATATATATATATATATATATACATATATATATATATATATATATATATATATGTGTGTGTGTGTGTGTGTGTGTGTGTGTGTGTGTGTGTGTGTGTGTGTGTGTGTGTGTGTGTGTGTGTGTGTGTGTGTGTGTGTGTGTGTGTTTGCATACACACAAACACACACACACACACACACTCATATTTATATATATATATATATATATATATATATATATATATATATATATATATATATATATATATATATATATATATATATATATATATATATATATATATATATATATATATAAACATACAAGAATGACAGTGCTGCACGATATGCGTGAGAGAACATCACAAATATCAATACACACATATATATACAGCAGTAAGTGGGTGCAAAATGGACAGTTATGTCTGGTGTCAAATCCATGTTGGGAACACATTGCCCTGGTTTGTGAAGGTGGGATTGGTATTTTGGGGAAGGATAGTAGGTATAGTTGGGGAGGTAGGTTGGGTTGGAAGACAGACAAGGCAACATATAGGGGCGGTATATGACACATGTGGTTGGTAAACACCTTGAATGGGGAGTGTTGTTGGGAATGTGGAAACCCATGAGCCCCCATATGGAAACAATGGGACCAAGGTCCCCACCCATGGGCAGTCACAACAGCCTCTTCATGGCCCTGAAGATGCCTAAGCTGGGGACTGAGCAGGAGGAGCATGCAGACCCCATGATTGTGTACTGACGGCCTCAAGGTAGGTAGCACATCCCCCAAGTCTCTGTGGAGTTCCATATGCACCAGATCCTCAACCTAACTTTGAGTGACAGGATCCTGTCTGTGTATGCTCCCAGGGGGGGTGAACACCACCCCCTGAGGTGGGCGAACCTGAAGGTAGTGCAGGACCAGTACATGATGAGGTCCCAGGGTTGGTCCCAGATGTGATGTGGCCTGGTAACATGTCCAGATGTAGTGTGAGAGGTTGTTCTGCTAGCAACTGTCTTTCCAAACATGCTAGTGTGTCACTGTTATAGAACATATGTGGGTAGTAATAGTCCATACATTCCAGGATTATGTCTAACAGCATGCATAGATATCCCCATTAACACAAAACAACAGATGTGCAGCAGTCACATAGCAAACAGAACACATGCATATATGGAACCAAAGTAGCCCTTACAATGGCATGCAGGTTACATTGTTCGTAACAGGCCACCAATGATAGTGTTGCAACATGGAACATGACTACAAACACATTGCATAAACTGTTGTATAATACATGTCCCAACATTAGAACTGCTGTAGACATACCCGTTGAGCTGTGTGATCAGATTGTTGTTGCAGATATGGTGGGGGGAGACAGAGATGTGTATTAACACCTATTAAATCCTTGCAGTATGAGGTCCTCAGACCTGTTACCCTCTTTATGGCTTTCAGGCCCAATGTCTCGGGAGAGACTTCCGATTTACACACCCCAGGAGAATGATGTCATCATCACATACCTGGTGCAGCACTACCACACCCTGTTTGGCGTACAGCCCATGATCTGCAGGAGAGGACTATCCTGTGGAACAATCTTGTCCACAGGGTAAACGATGTCAGCCTGCAAAACCACAGTTATGAGCAGGTCCAACATTGGTGCACTGATCTACTCCTCCATGCCCATTGGCATGCTGCTGCAGTTAGGAGGGACCAGCTTGACATGGGGGGTTCATGCCATCCAGCCCCCCCCCTGACACATGCTGAGGAGCTCCTCACCAGTCTCGGGTCACCTGTCCACCCGCAAACACAAGACCCGGCAGAGACCATTGTGGAGGTGGGTGCTACCCACACAATGGCTGAGGACCATGCTGGTAAGGCCACAGGGCACATCAGTAGACCACTGTTGCATATCCATCTGCATCTGTATATTTTAATCATGCATATGTAATCTGAAATATATATAGTTTGTTGCTGCATTGTAGTAATAAACAGATGGCATAATCTGTAGTATTGTGGGTTTGTACTGTTGATGTACTGTAATGCTGCTCCCACACTGTACCAATGCCACAGGTGTGGCTACTGACATCACATCTTTCACACAACTATGTAGGTCCCTCTGTTATACCTCTGTGGCAGCAGCCTGTAGCTGGTGAGTATGGTGTTTGTTCAGGTTTGCCAATACACCAGTCATGTTATGGCCATGGTATATTCTGTGCACACATTTAACACACCTACCCATAATGCATGCTGTACATGTTCACTTATTGTTGCTGTTAACTGCACTGCACCACAGTGGTCACCATGCTGGCATTTCTGAAGGGTATGTAAGAGTCCTGCAATATAACTAACAACCTGTCATTGCAAGATGTGTGCACAGAGATGAATATAATGGTGGGACAAATGGCATACAGTAGGGACATGTCTGAAACATCACCCTTATACAGTGCTACAACAGTGTATGCACCACTTTTACAATGGCAACTATTGCAGATCTACACTACGGCATATCACAATACTGCATTCCACAACCCTTACAACCTGTAATGTGGTCCTAACATGAGCAATGAATGTGTAATATGGAATCCTATGTTAGGACAGCAAATATGGGGAATATATACCTTCACAAACGCTGGAGGCATATGTGTGCATACACTCCAGATAACATATTGTGGAAGCAGCTTTTGAGGTACTATCAGCATGCACTTTTCATGAGTATGGACCTTCCAGCAAGTACAGATCTTCAATATCACACCAAGAAATGGTCTGCTATCCAAAACGTTTGGCCATCAAATGTGCTCACTTACCTGCAACAGAGGCAGACGTGGCTTGCACACATCTTACAAGCCATGTAATGGATCCCATACCCAACAGGTAGTACCCAGGAGTTGTACATGTAGCCTTAACTCACCATTGCATATACCATGGCAAACAGTGCAGACAGCCATGTATGTGGCGAGGATGCATGAGACAGGATTAATGTAGAAAGTAAACAGATGGCCATCCAAGACAGATGACGACACATGTTACAAACTGGTCATACAGGCTGCCTAGTAGCATGCCACAACACTGAGGGAGTTGCAGGAATGTCTAGCAAGTACTGGATGTGCAGTACCTGTGTCGGCAATTGCCTAGACTCTGCATAAGTGTGGCCCATAGGTTAGGGTAATCAGATGGGACAGTTGTACCAAAGGAAACATCAGCCAGGACTCTCTACAGGTAGTGTATGCATAACAGTAAAAGTCCCCCAAAGGCATGTGTTGTAATGTGTACTGGTGTACCAAGACCAAGTTGGAAACCTTGAGACAGTATCAATTAAGATACGTGTGCTGCACAACCAACACCTCACCTCACCTCAGGCCCACCATCCCCACCTGTACCTTGCTGGTGCCAGTGTGCACCTGTATGTTTGCCATTCATTAGCAGGGACTAGGCTGGTACACATGGTGTTCAGAGTTTGGGACACTGCAAAATGACACACATCGGTAGGCCATAGTTGTCAAGCATCTGCAAAAAGGCTGGGGATGGGGGGGGGGTCATCCTGAAACACAGCAGTGCACTGAAGCAGATCCAAAGCTTGCTAAGAATGGCTGCATATGCACACAGTCAAGGTCATGAATTGTGGCAGACATAACCCTGACTCCACAGCAATAGTGATGGCACTGTGTGACCTCCAAGGGCTGTGCACGAGTTGACCATGCAATCATGCAGAGTTGGGAGACATTTGTAGGGCAGAGTGGCCAAATAATGGCAAATGCAGATGGCCCATGCTAGTATACCCCTTCCAGGCATAGTGACTGCTGTAGTACACATAACAGTTGGTGCAACAAACCGTCATGATAAGGGTGTGCACACATATGTACCCACAAATTGTGTGCATCTCAATCAGCATCTGCACAACTAACACATTTGTTTGATACTGCATTTGATTGCACAGGTCATATGTCACATATCAGGTTCATGTAATGTTAACATATGCATTAATGTGGCCCTGTGGCATATCAGTGAAGGGGGTGCCATATTAATAAGGGTGAGTACACTCCCCATAGCCATGGTAAGGTTTGAAGGTTGTCAGTGTAATTGTATTTTATTGGCCATACATGGACCGCCGATGATGAGATCTGTAAATCAGACATTAGGCATTCACAAATGACATCTGTCCACATATCATCCCAGGTATGTGTCGGACAAACACATAGGGGCTGTGAGCAGCAGAACAAACATAACTGACACACATTCAGCAATGGTGTGTACACCTGTGAGGTATGGTGCATAGTACATGCCAGGGTGCTGAACAGGTGCACAGCAATACTGTGTACATGGGTGCAGTGTTTTCCAAGGGAAGGGGCATCACCTACTAACACAACCCATGCATCACAGAGATGTATAATGTTGGTAACAGGGGTTGACTATATCTGCACTGCATGCTGTTGAGTGCCATATGTCATGCATGTTGACATATGGGTAATGAGAGGTCTGTGTGTAATATCTTTGTGCAATCTCACCTGTAAGTGTGTGTGTGTGTGTGTGTGTGTGTGTGTGTGTGTGTGTGTGTGTGTGCGTGTGTGTGCGTGTGTGTGTGGGGGGGGTGAATTTGTCTGTGCTATCTGGAGTAGTAGGGGGGGGTTGATGTATGTAGAATGTGTGTGTGTGTGTGTGTGTGTGTGTGTGTGTGTGTGTGTGTGTGTGTGTGTTTATGTGTGTGTCCATGTATGCACATGTGTAAGTAAGGGGTTGTTCATACCTTTCAACTTCCCTTGGAAATTGTGCAGTAGATGGACATGGACAGACACATTAGACACCAGGAATACTTTTCTGAAATGTAATCACAGGACAGCTTATAGTATAATAAAGTCTGCAGCACGAAAGATGCATTAGGAGGGAAAACTAGACACCAGGGATACTTTTTTTAATTGTAATCAGCAGAAAGGTGAAAAAATACCCACATATGCAGCATTAAAGATGCATTGGGGAACTACTAGACAACACCAGAGAGTGTTTCCAAATATTACTGTAGTCCACATAAAAAGTTAATAGAGCAACAGATCTTACATCTACTGAACAGTAGTAAAGTATGAAACTCCAGTGCATGACACTATTGACTGACTGCAGTACCCATAACATATGGGGGCCATGCTCAAGATGTCTGGACAAAACCACGGTGAACACTTGATGACATCAGGGAGTCTTTGAAAAAATGACTCCAATCCAGTTAAAGAGTTAATGGAGTTAAAGGTTATGTTTTGTGATCACTTTTCTGAGCAATTAGAAAAATGATACAGTAATGATTGGTATTATTGACTGTAATTATTCAAGACTGATGCAGGATGGGGAAAATAAGAGAAAAAACTAAGGACATTCTGTAAATTCAGGGACAGGTAAGTAGTATGATGGAATGTCAGGTTGTGTGTGTGGGTGTGTGGGTGTGTGTGTGTGTGTGTGTGTGTGTGTGTGTGTGTGTGTGTGTGTGTGTGTGTGTGTGTGTGTGTGTGTGTGTGTGTGCGTGTGTGTGTGTGTGTGTGTGTGTGTACTGTTAAGCAATGACGTACAGATCTTAAATTGCATTTCTTGTTTTCCCCTCACAGGTGGCGAGTTGGGTCAGTGTCCCTCTTGCAGGCAGTCTGATGTTGGTCTCCATACAGACACTGAAAATGATGATAGGTGTGTTGAGGCACAGGCGGGGTTGTCAGGGGATGAAGTTGTGCCATCGTTTGACATCCCACTGTTATCCACCCCATCCCCACAAACAGTCATATTGCCTATACATACACCATCACCAGTGGCCATAGCTGAGGGACAGTTGGTGGTTGGTGGCATGGGACAGCACAGTTTGGTATCTATGGCATGTTTGTCTGGACACAGCAGCCATAGCTGGATGTCTGGTGGGGTACCACATAGGCAGATGTACAGGGGTGCTCATTGGAGGGCTGCTGGTCATTATGCCCTTGGCAGAAGTGCCACATCTGATGCCACCAGACACATGTTTCAGGCCATCATGAAGGTGCAGGCATGTATGGAACAGTACACTAGACAGGCTCTGAGGCTGCTGAGGGCTACTCATTCAGCTGTTACTGACAACATCCGTGATCTTGCAGATGCCCTCCATTATTTTTCAGAGGACATGGATGGATGGTTGGGTGAGATGGTGGGAATCCTCGACCGTGGAATGTCTGTGATTGAGCATATGGTGGGAGTGATGTGACGGCCACGTGGACATAGGCCAGCAACACCAACAGCTGGAGGTCGACATGGATGTGTCAGAACACAGGGCTGCTCCTGCAGTGGCAGTACCAGGGGGGTGCTGTCCACACCACACCACAGCAGGCCATGTGCATGTGGCCCTGGCCAGTCCCAAGAGGGACCTGGATCCATCAGACATATGTCATCATCAGGGGAGACTACCATATCATAGCTTGTACCTCGTGGTGCCCATAGAACCCCTGGCAGATGCAGTTCTCATGTCCATGGCTGGAGATAGTGAACTTCACACCCTGCCAGTATGGTCTGCAGCTGTCCAACAAACCCTTGTATAGGGCAGCTACATGGCAGAACAGTGTGAATGCATACATACACACATTACCAACACAGCTAGGGAAACCCCATAACTACACATACCGCATCACAACAGCCCAATTAATAATTAAACCCCCTCACTCACACGCATGGTGTCAAACATATGGTTCAGCCTAGGTCTCTGGCAAACCAACAACACACCCTGTGCATATGATGATACCTGTGCTCATACCTCCCAACTGTACCAAATTACCCGGTAAAATACGAGTTTTGGGGTCCAAATAATGGGTTGCCATGATTCCCGAGTGGCACTCCTTAATTTACGAGTTTCCCAGCACTTGTCCTTTAATTTCTGAGTTTTCTGGCACTTGTATTTTAAATTTCCTGGATTTTTGAACTGACGTCATTGCTTACGCAATGTTATAATTATAATCACACTCAGCTTGATTATCAGGTCTATATTACTATTATAGGCTTAAATATATAGAACATACATACCAATAGATGTTTTTTTAGTCAAGAGTAGTTTGTATAGTGAATAGATTATATAGTGATGAATTGTGTAAAACATGAATTATTAGTGTTTTTAGCAAACACATAGCAATATGTGTATTGTCACTATTAGATTGTTTTTATGGTTTTATTATAGTTTTGTAGTAAATAAAATGTTTTATCTTAAAGTTCTATTCAGAGCTAAAGGGTAAAAAAACTGAAATAATCAATTAAAGCTATCTCATTAGCATAAAAGGCGGGTAAATCAAGTATTTAATAGCCATGATGCATTCAGTTCAATGTTCTGATGAAATCTAGATGTACTAGATGAAAGCGCTCAACAATTTTATGTGTTTACATTGTCGGATGGTTTTAGAATAAAGGATTTTCTACTGCAGTGGTTCGTGGTTCCTGTCTGACTGAGCCGTGCTGTGCTTGTTCTTTGTTGTTACTGTGATGACAGCACATAGATGCATATTATGTACATGGAATTAAATACATGTATTAGAGATGTCATTACCCTACTATTTTATCAAACCAGAATGTGAGCACTGGTTACCAGGGCTGAGCCATGCTTAACAGGTTTCAGCATTGCTGCAATATAAATGCTAAGCAGATTTGTGCACTGGTAAGTGAAGCTGAAATGGTGTAAGCGCCTTTTTTGTTTAACCATACGTTAACAGAGCTTACCATCATGCAAACACATGCAAACATGCTTAAAGCTGCACAAAACTGCCTTAACCATGCTGAATCCAACAGCCCTTGTTTTGCCCAGCAAGAAAATAAACAGCCCTTGCTGGTCTTGAACCCAGGACTTTGCACACTATAGTCACTGCACTTAACCACTAAGCCATCACAGCTGTGATGACAGTTGTTGTTTTTTCCAATGTATCTGCCAGTACACATACTGAATAGTATTGATCAACTGCTATGACTTCTGCAATTCTGTAATACTTGTTAGTGATATTACTGTTGAATCACCTATGTTGTTATATCTAAATATACACATATCAGATAAATACGGTGTGATACATCTGGGAAGGTATATACAACAGTCATGTTTACACATAACAAGGATATGTATATGTACATATATACATATGTAGATATATGTGTACATGTGCATACACATATGTATTCATATATATGTATTTATATATAGATCTATCTGTGTGTGTGTATATATATATATATATATATATATATATATGTGTGTGTGTGTGTGTGTGTGTGTGTGTGTGTGTGTGTGTGTGTATGTATATCATATATATATATATATATATATATATATATATATATATGTCTATATATATGTATAATCTATAAAAAAAATTATATATATATATATATATATATATATATATATATATATATATATATATATATATGTGTATATGTATATATATATATATATATATATATATATATATATATATATGTGTGTGTGTGTGTGTGTGTGTGTATATGTATATATATATATGTATATATATATATATATATATATATATATATATATATATATATATATATATATATATATATATATATATATATATATATATATATATATATATATATATATATATATATATATATATAAACATATGTCCATAACATGTAGTGGAGTCATACCTCAGCACCAATAGTCACAACCTCTTAGTCCAAGGGAATGTCATGTAAGTATTGCAGGTATAAATGTAGACTGTTGCTACTGTAAAAGGGGTTGTCTTAACAGAAATATTGTGTGTGAAGTCACATCTGATATTGACATGTACGCCATCAGTTACTGACAGACATCATAAGATCATCATAGTGCAGTACCACAGATATCACATTAATGATCTTGTGGAATACAGCAGAGATATGACCAATAAATGTGGACAGTCTGACACACTCTGGTCAGTCCAGAGCTATACACAGAACCCTTTAGTGCAAGATGTGTGGACCAAGCCTGACAAAGTGGATGTTTACAGTCATGTAAATGGGGATATCATGTAAATACTGGAATAGATAAGCTCACACAGTTTATGCATTCACACACTCCTGTCTGTCGTGACAGATAACCAAAGGAGCAGAGGTCACAAGCCCACATACTACCCACTAGTTAGTGACATACATCTGTACAGCATCCCACTGCTTTGTCAGAAATACACAACAGTTATGGTGGTCCGGCAACAGTACATCTGACAAATATCTGGACATAACATCACACTGGTTAAGTACACTGAGTTGCTAGGCATGTCACAAAGCACTGTGCAAACTGCAGGCAGACTGCCACAACACTGGCCTAGATTTTTTATGGGGGAATACACATGTGACTGCAAATATAGCAGACTCTACAGGCATGTAACAGCACTGAGTAACAGACACCTGTGTGAAAGCGCATACCCACAACCAATCTGAGCAAAGCTACAGTCACATATGGTAAGCGTGCTTAATATTACAGTATATAGACTGTGTGAGCAACACCATCCTCATATGTGCCACTCACACATGAACCCTAAATATACTGGGCCAATACACAGTGTATTCCGATGCCTGACTGTGGTATGGGACCTGTGTCGGTTTGGCCCTCCAAACATGTACGCTGATAGGGTACCATACAGTGGAGCAGCATGCAACATCAGATAGAACAAGACCAAGAACAATGATATCTACCACAGTCTGTACACAATCCAGGGTACATATTTACAATACACACTCTATCAACAATCACCATAAGTACACATACTTGACTACTGTACACACTACAACAGAATGTCCAGGTTTTGTCCTCAAATATAAGCCCTACTATACATAACATGTCTATCAGTCTGATATCTCACTGGCTAGTTATCAGGTATGATGTCAGTAAATAATGGTGTACTGAACATATGCACCTCTTACATGTACAAAGGATGACAGAGTTGTGGTTAGAGTCACAAACACAGGGACAATACTGACATGTTGCTGTGATAAACTCCTACATTTACTGGTGTAACAGGGTTTGTTGTGACATATGTCTCCTGAGGGATATGAAGTAAGTAAATTACATGGCTGTCACCAGGTACTGACTGCAATCCTCAGAGTATGCTATTGCATCTCTAAAGATAGAACATCTGTGAGCAACACAACACATGTAAGACTCCAAAAACTGGCCAGTCTGCAGATAGCGCTACAGGTGAGAGATTCCTCAACCACATAGCCCTGTTGTGACAGGTATTAAATCATGTAGATAAGCCATATCCACAGAAACCCTGTTAAACCAACATTACCCCAAATGTAGAAGAGCAAGATTTACATTCTGTCCTCATGTCTGGAACACCCCCCTGTTTGTTGGCCTGTCCCCACAGTGTATGTTGTAAGAGGTATATCCCACTACCCTCTGTGATGCTGTTTGCCAATCACCGACATGAAGTCCTGCTCACAGTCAGTGAAAAGGGCCAACACCCACACGATGTTCCTAGTTATAGGAGTGTGTTCATAGGTTCATAGATTACTACTAGGCTAGCTGCCCTTGTGAGCTATTTTAAGCCTAGTCAATTACCCCATGTGAGAATTAAACTCTGCACTTTGTATGTACCAACCTCCCAACCCAATTGTGTTTCCATGCAATTGGCTATGGGAATGTTACCACAGCTGTTCCACATGCAATCAGCTAGTGAGGGACTGCAATTCATGCACAGGCCTTCAGTTGATCATGAGCATCACTTACAAAACACAAGCTGCTGCCTAAGCAAAGCAGGTGTACTTTTCCACATCCACCAAAGAGAGAGTGAGAGAGCCAAACAGAGACAAAGTAAGAAAGGAAGGGGGTAGAAGAGTAAGAACTAAACATGTTTGTGTCACACACTTACCAGTACAGGGTTTCAAACCCCTGCCTGACTATGTATTGCTATTCTATTTGTACGCAGTTATTGCATGCACCACAGAGCTTACATGTTGGAGAGCTGTCCAAAGGTATCTTTGAGAGTGAGTGACATCAGCAACAGTGATAAAGGAGGGATAAGGTAAGTGTAGTACATGTGACTGTCCAAAAAAGCAGGTGGGAAGGAAGACACAACCACACTCTCTCAGGGACTCACATACATTATCACAGATGGCAGGGTCAGGATTAGAATTCCTAACTAACTAGTTTGCTATATAACAGTATTACGCAGGTATCACATGCACCACAGAGGTTATCAGGCTGATATATGGGCAAAGGGTATTTCAAGGTGACTGACATCAGAAGGCATGCTACAGTATGGCAATGGGAGGTGTAGTGAGTGTGAATGGCTGCCAAATCATTAATCTCCACACACACATAGAAACAGGTTTGCCAGAACTGACATGCATGGGTTCATTGATTCACAGGTGTGAAGTAGTTGACTGTGCCAGAAGGCTGTACAAGGCTAGGCAAAGGGTAAACATTGGCATCAGGCCACATGACAATGGTCTGCAGTGTGGCATAGGGGTGTAGTCCCTGGATTGGCCCACACAGGTGGGTAAAGTATTCACCATTCACTCATCTGGGTTACTATTGTGGGTGGCCAGTGCTGTGCAATGCTTACCATGTGTGTGTTCTATATTCCATAACATGGATGGTGTCTGAGATGTTCACATGTCCCACATGCATGTTCTGTGAAATGTGAAAGTATACCTGGGGTGTCTGGTGGATGTTGTATGGACAGATTGTTATCATCTGATGTGGCATTTCTGACCTCATGTGGTGAGAACTGGCTATGGAACTGAGGTTGGTCCTGCACCTACATTGACAGCATGATACAGGTGTTCACTAGTGTTAGTGGCATCTGTCCATACAGGGCATGTGTATAAGCCATGGTATTTCCTTTGTGGGTTACATTTGCTGACTCTACAGTTGTTGCAGGCGTCCATTGTGGAACATAGCAAAGTACCACTGTAAGCAATTATTTGCCTATTGTAGAGATGGAACAGGGTGCCATGTCCTCTGTAGTCCACTGCAATCACACCGTGGTTACTATCTGTGGACAATATGCAGGGGTCTACCAACATAGTGGTTGTTGCCTAGCCAAGTGTGTTTGTGTATGAGACATGGGTGGAGAGTGTTCTTTGAGTAATACAAGGGTTGCCTATATTGTTCCCCAATCCATAATGTCACATGTAGGGGTATGGATTGTCTACACCAGCCTCTCTGCTGTTTGACATCTGTTGCCCTTGTAAGGTGGACATTGTGACATATAGTAGGTCTTCAATATATGTAATTTGCAAAACCCGCCTCACAATTAGTCACAATCATAGCTACCTCCCCACAGGATACTGATGACAAACACACACACACACACACACACACACACACACACACACACACACACACACACACACACACACACACACACACTTGGCAGTGCTGAGATTCAACCCCTACCTAGCTATGAATTGCTACTACAGTGCTTTGCATTTATCACATGTGCCACAGAGCTTATAGGGTTAGTTTTTCCCCAAAGGTGTATTTCAGGGTGAATGACATCAGTAGGCTTGCCAAAGTAGGGCAATGGATAGTGTGGTAACTGTGAATGGTCTCAAAAGCATTGATCTTTACACAGACAAACAAGCACACACAAACACACACTTGCTATGTCTGGGATTAAAACTCCTACCTAACTAGTACATCACACTATAGCATTATGGAGTTATAGCATGCGCAATGGAGCTTATAGGGCTAGCCCTTCTGCAAAGGTGTATTTCAATATGAATGACATCAGCAGGCTTGTCAAAGCATGGCAGTGAAGTGTAGCAACTGTGAATGGCCTCAAAAGCAATGATCCTTCCACACACATATAAAGTCTCACAGTTGTCATGTCTGGGATTAGAACTCCTATCTAACTAGTACAGCACACTACAGCATTACACAGTTATAGCATGCTCCACAGAGCTTAAAGGGCTAGCCCTTCCCCAAAAGTGTATTTCAAGGTGAATGACATCAGCAGGCTTGCCAAAGTAGGGCAATGGAAAGTGTAGTAACTGTGATTGGCCTCAAAAGCATTGATCCCTCCACACAAACAAACACAAAATATCACAGTTGCCATGTCTGAGATTAGAACACCTACATAACATTATAGCATTATGCAGTTATAGCACGCACCATGGAGCTTACAGGACTAGCCCTTCTGCAAAGGTGTATTCCAAGGTGAATGACATCAGTAGGCTTGCCAAAGTAGGGCAATAGAAAGTGTAGTGACTGTGAATGGCCTCAAAAGCATTGATCCCTACACACACACACACACACACAGAGTCTCACAGTTGCCACGTCTGGGATTATGGGGAGTGCAGTGTGAGCGAATGGACCATAAACCATTCATCTGGAAGCACACAGACAATACGCAGTCACACACAGGTTTACATTTAACAGGAATGTGTATACAACTGCTAGATGAATAAAGACTTGTACAGTCATGTTACACAGTTATCACAAGCACCACAGACACTATAGTGCTGAGGGATACCAGAAGCAAATGTTTACAGTGATAGACATTTGCACATCATGTGGTATTGGCCAATTGGATGTGTGCTGGGTGGGAAAGGTCTCATTATGGGAAGCTCTTTGTCACTGTCTGTCACTCTCTTCCACACATCTATGTATGTGTATGTTTGGCCTATTATAGTGTGTTGTCCTTGGATATATGTGTGTATTTCTATCTGATGTGTGTGCAAAGGATGACTGATGTGCAATGTGGAGTGTGAGCACAAACATCTGCGACTGATGGATATGTATAGTCCTCTGTTGTTGCCAGACATGGGCTTAATTTCATAAGTGTGGGAGCATGCCCAGTATGACCTTTCAGTGTTTTGTTGTCAGACATGGGTTTCATTTCTCTAAGTGTGGGAGTATGCCCAGTATGACCGTCTGCATTGGATGTGTGAATCCATTCCAGGTAGGTTGTACTCCAGTGCAGGCATTTGTGTTCTACACCTACAGCTAGCAACCTGTTTCTGTAGGATATCAGTAGATCGCTAGACAATATGGGGTCACAATGGGCAAAGGATAGTGGGATACTGTAACTAATTGTGTTTGTGCTGCTTCTGCTACATGGTTTTGGTGTTAGCAGAGATATTTAGACACATGTACTGTTTTACACTGTGATGTTTTATGTCATCAACTACTGACAGGTATAAATATTTGCTTGCAGTAAATTCCTGGGGAACACAAGATGAATGAAGCTGTGTCCAGTATTGTGGTCTGCAGCCTACATATTCTTGCACAATCATGCCATTCTGGAGGGGGAGTTGCAGACACTTGCTGATGGGTCTGTGTAAATTGTTCAGCACCTTGGTACTGTGGTGGCTGAGGATCCCATGCTTATACATCCATCGACATGACAGTATGGCCATATCCTGCTGTGGCCATACCTCACAGCTGTACAGATTCACACAGGTTACCCAGAGACAGGGCTCATATTTCTGGTCATTACCCCTCCACATTGTGGTTTACGAGCAGGTTTGTAGCCACCCATTCCTGTGTTTGCAGGCAGGGATAGTATGTACACACATCTGAGTTGCAGACTTCACACACTCCATGGCGTCCATGCTTCTACCCCCCCCCCCGTTATTCTATCCTCTTACGAACATTATTCAATCATTATCTGATAAGTATCCCTATAGTTAGCACTTCATCCCAGCAGTATTTAGGGGTTGGCCCACAGTTCATGCAGTAGGACATGGTGGACATGCTACTGGGATTTGTCGACATGGCCTTGCATTTGTCTACTGTGGACTGTGTTATGTTGTTATTTGGGCGTCCATAAGATAACATACATTGGCAGTATGGGTGAGACACAGGCCTTTGACAGAGGATTGTAGGGCATTTGCTAGTGATGCAGGCCATCTGTAGCAGGCCAGTGCATTGTGTCACTCCAACAGTCCCAGGCTGCAAGCCACTATATTCCCCTGGGGTGACAGGGTAGGTGTGCAAGGTGTTAATGACAATAGTTTCTGTCCTTATTGCTCTATTGGTGTGGATGCTGGCAGGATGCTGCTTATAGCTATGGACACACCTGCATGGGACACCTCTTCAGCATGCTGCATTATTTGCCTATTCCCATACAGAGGTGGGGGTCATATTGTACTCATTCCCAACAGCAGGGATAAGACCTATGAGGTACCTGTGGCTGGTGGTGGGGTGAGCTGGGTGCATGTGTGCTATGAAAACTACTTGCAGCTGACTCACAGATATATGTGGGGCATTCCACTTATACTGGCTTGTGCAGGGACATCAGCAGTTTCTCAGTACTTCATACCTGTGCCTTTTGTGGTCTGCCACTGTTTGGCCAGACTACATCAGTATTCCATACTACACAGCCAACTAATGTGCTACTAACCTGCATGTACAATTCCAAAGGTGTGTCCATTTGACAGTAACATTTTATACACTCTCTGTCTAGGGTACTTCCACCTGTGTACTGTTTGTATGTCTGGGCCCACATTCATGACATGTCAGTCTTTCAGATGGTGACAAATATTACCTCTAAACAATTAGTACAGATTACTGCTGGATTGTGTCTTGCTGGGATGCATTGTGTTTGGCACTGCAGTTATGAGAACTTGGCCCTATCATCAACAGTACTGGCCACTGGTCACCAGGATACAACCCTACATGCTGACAACTTTCTTACAATATACAACACACAACAACCTAACACACAAAGCCCTGCATATTGTACATGTGCTACAATTTATCCTGCTACTTTGGCCAGCTCAGGTAATCTGTGCTCCACTGTTATTATACCTACACGTACATGTTACTACATTTCTACATAGGATTGGGGGCAGACCTGACAACTGTAAATATTTGCTATGACTGCACTGGTAGTTCAGGTACTCCATTTCCTTCTGTATTCTGACCTATCATGCAGACTAGAGGCATATCAGTGTACTGCAGTTCTTAGGTTTTATTGACCTACATTTCAGTTTCAGACTTCTTACCCTTCAGAACTAACATCCCACTGCCTGACCTGTTGTAGTCTGTCTGTGTAGGTCTGGAGGGGGCAGTTATCCATAGCTATCAATCAGAGGCCTTGTCACAGCCTTTCTTTGTGTTTGTCTACACCTGTCCTGCTGGCTGAGGCAGTTGTTGGGTATGTGAGCCTCACTGACATGCATGTGCGTGTCCTATGGACACACATTTGGCCCACCAGATGTCCTGCAGTGGGTTTTGTCACCTTGTCTAGTACTGCCTACTGTGTTGACATCAATATTTGTTAAGGATTTCATGCTGCCGATATAGGTATCTACTATCTGCTGCCATCCCATTCACCCACCCGATTCCCTAACATGTTCAGATCCATACCATAGATAAAGGCAGCAGAACATACTACTACATTCAGCAATTGATAATGAGCGTGACTTACCTTGTGGCTGTGCCAGTATTGAGGATGGTGCTGGGAGGGCTGACTATGTTGGATGCACATAGTACACTCTCTATATATGGTTAAGCACAGGTAGTGTCATGTTTGGCATCCCTTTTACTGTATGTGCAAGTCAGAGTGAGGTGTCATTCCCAGGGTTCCGACTGTGGCAGTGTATGTGCTATGCGTTGCCTCTTTGCCAAGGCCTGAGCATACTGGGTATGCCTCCTTCTGCCTACTGGGGTAGGCTCAGGTTGTTCCTCCTCTGAGTCAGCCTGTGCCTGTGCTGGTCTTGGCAATGGTGGGGGGCTGTGTGGCCCTGCCCCATGCTGTTCCTGCTGCAGCTGTTTCCACAGGATCATATTGCGTAGCATGGCATGTACAATGACAATTTGGGTACATGTAGCTGGTGAGTACTGCAAGGCTCCACCGGATATGTCCAGGCACTGGAACCATGCCTTGAGCATCCCAAATACATGCTCTATTATGATTCTGGTCTGTACGTGTGCCTCATTATGGAGTTCTTGTTCGGGTGTGTGTGCATTTCTGATGGGTGTCATCAGCCACGGCTCCAGTGAGTAACAAGCATCCCCCACTAGGTGGCCATATGGGATGTCCCCAACGACAAATTTCTGGTACAGCTGCATCATATGCCAGATGTGGGAGTCGTGATAGCTTCCAGGGCAGCCAGCACACATATTCATTATAATGCCCTGGGCATCGCACATGACCTGGCAGTTGATGATGGAGAAGCCCTTGCGGTTTATGTAGACTCTACCCCCCTCTCACCAGGTGGTGCTTTGATGTGTATGTGCATGCAGTCTATAGCACCCACTAGCTCAGGGTATTCTGCTGTTTGGTGGAAGAGATGCATATTGCTGGTCAACTCCTCACAGGTGTTGAGGAAATATATGTGCTCACCGGCATGTGCTAACATGGCATCCAGGAACTGGTGGAGTACCCTGGATGCTGATGCCTGTGAGATCCCCATGATATCCACAGTTGGCCTTTGGAAGGTACCTGTGGCTAGTATTCTTAAGCCTACACATACCTTGATATCCACTGGGATGGGTTCCCCTCTGTTGGTTTTGTGTGTATTGCGTGGCCGGCACAGCTCGACAATTTACTGTAGGAGGTCCCTGTCCACCCTATAGCACTCCACTATCTCCAGCTCATGTAGCCCCTGGTAGGTTACCCTGGGTCTGTACATTCTTTTCCTTCACCTCACTGTGGGTTGGTCATCAGCATTCTCATCCTCACCTCCCTCAGCCTCTTCAACATGTTGATTTATGGGAGCAAATGCAGGCCCTATCATTTTATTGCTTTTGTTAGGTAAAGTTTCCCTGTTTGTGTCCACTACACTGGGAAAAAACAGAGGAAAAGGTGCTTGCATAGTTTATAGTAGTGTGCTGGGCTGGGCTGGGCTGCTGCCTGCGTAATTGGCTGATTCTGATACATTTCACCTGTCAGCTATGCTAGTTATCCTTGATTACCTTCCTACTGCTGTTTTCCCTTCCCATTGCCTTCCTGTTTAAGCCCCGAGGTGCTCAGCGCAAATCCAGTGCTCAGATGTGAATAGAGTTGCTATTTCCTGGTTACTTTTTTTGTTTGTTTATTTAAAATCCGGTACGTGGTGTGCACACCCATTTAGGCAATGTAAACACTGCTAGGCAGCTTCAGACATACCCCCTTCCTCAACTCTGCTAAGCTAAGGGCAAACCCGAGCCACAGAGCTCCAATAAGCTTACAGTATGCCTGATACACCCCTCTATGATGTCAGCTAACTCTTAGGCTTGAACCATGGCTTTCCTGCACCTACATGGTTGGGTGCTGGCTAGCAATGAGGGAAAATCTGTGATTCAGTATCATTCCCCTTATTTGCATAGAATTGACTGCTAATGCCTAGTTGCAAGTGTGACACTAAGCCTTCCACCTTAGCAACCACTATTCAGTGGCCTTGTTGTCTTCTGCCTGCCATTGATTATAATGGCAAAATTGTGATTTTTGCCTAAAAAGCTTTTTTCAAGGCTTTATTTTTATTTTTGGGCCGATTTTGTTTGCGCGCCACTGTCCACCGTTTAAACAGCCAAATCCAGCCAAAAAAAATAAAAGTTATTTTTTGTTATTTTGAAACTATTTTCCATTCCAATGGCCATATATTTGACCACTGGCATGCCTTCCACATTATATACACCCTTTATTTGGAGCTGTCATGGCTCTGTTTTGTCATTTGCAGAAATGTACTAGGTTACTAGCTGAATACATTTCTGCAGGTTACATTACTCTTGGACAGCTGTCAGCTTCCTGGATCACTAATTCACCTAATTTGCATGTTTTTCACCTCCAAATGAGGTAATTAGCATAATGGAGCTGTGTCTGTGCAGGAATAGTGCAGGAGCACTTATGCACATCCCCGGAGCTTGTTCCTCGATCTCTGGGCGTCTATATTGCCTCCAGCAGCTCTGCTCCATTCCTGCATGCCGTGCAGAGCTTGCTGAATCCTGGGGCTTATCTGTATTAGACAGGATGAGAGAGAAGACAAAGAACTTAAGGTCATTTTCATTACTGCTTCAGAATACAAGTCCTTTGTTAAAAATATTCACTTGCCTATTGGGAAGTTGATGATTGAAAGGGTAGAAGTAGAAGGTAGTGGTAGGCACAACAAGAATTTCTGTGGTGTGTTTGAGAGTTTTGTGGATACTATGGCCAATAGGAATATTGACAGTTGATTAGTAAATTGTGATATTGCTAAGGCCATTGATAAGGTAGGTCATGAAGAATGGTGGGAAGTTTTAAGTTAGATTTGGGATGCAGAATAAGGCTCTTAACAGGTTTTTGGATGCAAAACTTGTCATAAATGGCTATGTGGAAGTTACAAACATGTAAAAAAAAAAACAAGGCTGACTCTTACCCCAACACTTTTTAGGTTCTGTATATGCTATGCAAAAAGAAGAGTTAACCACATTTGTGAAAAGGACAAGTTTCTAGTAGCATGGATTGTAGCTTTCCATTGATGTTGTCACACATAGACTGGCTAATATTCTTTGCTGGGAATAGGGAAGGAGCAATAAAAGGGTCAATTACACTTTCAGAGGAATTATATTTTATAGCTATAATTAACAAGGTTAGGGGTAAGGAGTCTGCAGTTTAGGATGGAATGAGGAAAATGTTTTTTTTTCTTTAGAAAAGATAGCAATTATAGGGGTCTAATCTTATCTTGTTTTGAGTAGGATAGTGAGTTAGAGTTTTTGGTGAGAATAACAGAGGCAAGAATGTTACTGAAAACATTTGTTATTTTGAAAGTAATTTTGCTTAGCAAAATCAGTTTTGACAATTTTTTGAGTACATGTACCTGGGGCATGTATGGGATCCCCTTCAAAACAGAAGCTAAAACTAGGGCGATATTTTTCTTAGTAGTACTGCAGTCTAGGTTAAAAGAATAAACTCAGTAAAGACAGGGATCTTAAACACATAAAAATAATTAAACATGGTTCACCCTATTGTGTTTCTTAATTCCATGTGTGTGTGTGTGTGTGTGTGTGTGTGTGTGTGTGTGTGTGTGTGTGTGTGTGTGTGTGTGTGTGTGTGTGTGTTTCTCTCATTGCAGGCATCCGTGCATGTGTGTGATTGTGTGTGTGTGTGTGTGTCTCTCTCTGTGCAGGCATTAGTGCATGTATGTGTGTGTGTGTGTGTGTGTGTGTGTGTGTGTGTGTGTGTGTGTGTGTGTATGTGTGTGTGTGTGTGTGTGTATACATGTGTGCGTGTGTCTGTGCAGGCATCAGTGCATGTGTGTGATTTTGTGTGTGTGTGTGTGTGTGTGTGTGTGTGTGTGTGTGTGTGTGTGTGTGTGTGTGCGTGTGTGTGCGTGTGTGTGTGTGTCTGTACGCGCACGAGCATGTACGTCTGTGTGTGTGTGTATTTGTGTGTGTGTGTGTGTGTGTGTGTGTGTGTGTGTGTGTGTGTGTGTGTGTGTATGTGCACATGCTTGTGTGTGGTAGTGGTTGTAGCTGCATTTAAGAACACTTGAAAAGTGTTAATTCATAAGCCACAAAACTGCCTATCTTTGCATAAAATCCTTCAAATCTATTCCCACACAGAAAGTTAAACACATATAATAAAACATACTAACAATTAATAAATCAAACAACACATGGGATCCCTTATATTCAAATGATGTATCCAAGCTATGGAATGGACTACCACTTTCCCTCAAATACTTTTCAAAACTAATCTAAAACAATTCCTAACAGAGACATGGCTCCTTCCATGTTTATCTACAGGTTACCTTTCTGTTCCACAACAGTAAAATAACAGTATAACACTCAAACCCCACCTTAATACTCCTTACACCACCTATCAGAATTAATCTCAAGCAACACTTCAATATCCCACCCGCATAACCTTTGCCACTCCCTTTCTCGTAAACTTCTTTATCTCCTGAACTCAGTCTTTTATTAAATCTCCTACCATAGCTTTGTAACACGATTTCCTATTAGAACATCACTACTATTCTCCATCTTTTCACTTTATTAATCATGCCACCTTTTACATGTATTAACATATACAAGACACAATGTTCTTCATCATTTTTTTAAGAGGAACTGTTAATCCTTTTAGAGGTAAGAGTGCCGGATCTGACAACCGAGGTCTTAAAATCTGAGAAAGATTTCTTGAAATTGTTAAGACTACAATGGGACATTTTATTTTTAGAAACATGTCTAAATGTCAAGAGTTCCAAGGGGACTGAGAATGCTAAGAGCCCCTACTATGGGCATGCTTTCTATTGATGTTATGGAAGCCTGGCAAGCCCTAAATCAAGTAATGGGTTTGCAATATGTTAAGCTATTACTAGATGTGCATAAGAAAGTGCCTGTGGACCTATCAAACATAAGTATGGCTTCCTTTAACAGTTTAAAGGATGTTACATCCTCTATAAATTTTGAAACTAAGATGCAGGTCATTCAGAAGATTGCAGCAGAGAAAGAACTTTTAAAGAAAAGAAAGCAAAAATGTTCCTTAGGGATAAAAATGACTATTATATTGGCTTAAACTCTGTTTTTTACATTGCAGGAAGTGACGTCAGAGCACAATGGAATCAGACAGTCCTGTTAGTACAGCCAGCATCGGATAATATGGAAGAAAGACCTAAGAGGTTAAGAGGCTTAGAACAGATTCAGGGAATGCTCAGCAGACAATTAATGAAGAGCAGAGCTTGCCTAATGTTGCAGGGGGATCCAACAAATCATGGCAGGGCTGCAGAGAAATGGAAAGCTTGAAACAGCAACAGTTTTTTTCAAAATGTAGCCATTTATCAGGATGGGGGCACAGGACAGAAGACCCGGGCTCAAGTAACTGTACAAGCTCCATGGAAGCAGGGGCAAAAGCAAAAATTAAAGGCTTCAAAGGGAACAATGTGATGTGGTAGAATCACAATTGTTCAATCAAGAAAAAACATGCCAAGGAAATAAATTGACTTTTTGTGCAAGGTACTGTTTTGGATTCATTTAAAATTATCAATTTATCAATGGTGGATGGAAGGGTCAATTAAAGCTAATCTAGCAGATTATTTTAGAATATGGAATCCCAGACCAGGGAGGTTTTTTTGGACTGCCCAAAGTGCATAAAAATTTAAACACACCATATTTAGGTCTATAGTGGCCAGCCATGGTGGAAAAACAGAATCTATGGCAATTTTTGCAGATAAACTTCTGCAAAAATTAATATGTCACAGTGACTCGTATATTAGAGATTCCTTTCATTTTAAGAACCTCATTTCCAATAATTGTGGATAATTCCATGATTTTAGCAACTGCATATGCTGTGTCCTTGTATACAACTATCCCAAACTTATAAGGATTACAAATAGTAAACAGAGATTTGCTTCTATCTAATCGTTACACTACTGATGAAGTTAGGTTGTTAGTTGAAATTTTGGATGTAATTTTGAGTTATAACTTTTTTACTTTTGGAGATGAAATTTATAGACAGACAAATGATGTAGCTATGGGGGCTGTAATGGCTCCCAGTTATGCTAATATTTTTATGATGGGTTGGGAAAGGGAGTTTGTGTTCAAGTCTGTATTTTTTAAGAATGTAATTTTTTTTATAAATGTTTTATTGATGATTTGTTTTTTTCTATGGAAAGGTACCTTAGAAAGTTTAAATGAGTTCTTAACTTATCTGAATAGTATTTCTAGTAGTTTAAAGTTTGTATATAATGTGAATCAAGATGAAATTAACTTTTTAGACTTGAAAGTTTATAAATCTGTAAACAATTTGAAAGTTAGAATAATGAAGAAAGAGTTACATAGTAACAGCTATTTATATTATAATAGTTTGCATAATAGAAATTTAAAGACAAATATAGTAAGCAGTGTAATTTCAAAGGGTAAGTGATTTAACGGAAGACACATGTTATTTTGAGATAGAATGTAGTGTGATGGAAGAAAAGTGTTTAAAAAGAGGGTATCCGAGTGGTTTAATAAAAGAAGTAAGTGAAGAGATAGGCAAAATAAGGAAGACAAAAATGTCCATGAATAAGCAGGTTGAGAATAACACCAAAGATAAGAATTATACTTTAGCATATGTGTTGCAAAATTCTATGGATGCAAATAGTATTATGCATATTATTAAAAACAATTGGAAGTTTCTCTTAAATTTTAATGAGACACATGACATTATTGGAGAAGTACCAGTATTTGTTACTAAAAGGGGGAAAAATCTAAAGGAATATTTTTATAGAAATAGTGCTGAAGGGTTGACTGCAGAGGTTGCTAAAGGGATAGCAAAATGTGATGGTTGTAAGTTCTGCCCATTTATTTTGGAAGGAAAAGAGGTTAAAGTGGTTCCTAGAAATTTGAATATTAAATTAAGACATGAGTATAATTGTAAATCAAAATGTGTGTGTGTGTGTGTGTGTAGATATATATATATATATATATATATATATATATATATATATATATGTGTGTGTATGTAGATTATGTCCAGTTTTTTTTATATAGGGAGAACTAACAGAGAATTTAATACAATAATATATGAACACCTAAGGGTGGTTGATATTAAAGAAACAAATAATAGTTTAGCTAAACATGCCATACTGAAGCACAGTTCTGAAACTGAAAACATTTGCTTTAGGTTTTCTGTGGTTGATAAAGTTTTAAATTATACTGCTAGGTTTGATGCTGAGGATGAGTTAAATTGGAAGGAATATTGTTGGCAGATACAATTAAATGCATGTAGTTTTCCTGGGTTAAATTAAAGGAAAAATTACAAGGTAGTCCTGAAAAGGAAAGGGTTAAGTCGTTGATTCACTTTTTTGTCATGTGATTATGATGTAATGCCTTTAAAAAGGGCTTTTTTCATGTTAACTTGATCTGAAGAGGTTCCTTTTGGGAATGAAAGTGCTTACCAGGTTTTTTAAATAATGTTTGTTTTTGTTCTAGATTGTTAGTGCATTTTCATATACAAGACAGAGTTTAAAATTACAGTCTTTGTTCCTAACATCCTTATGTGTTGTGCCTCTGAAACGAAACTTGAAATCTACTTGTATTTTCTCAGCAACCCAGTGGAAATGTGACTTGACATGAGACTAATCCTAATACAAATGCAGTGCGCATGTAAATATACTCTCTGTAGTAGTTGTACATTTTCAGTGTAAATATAATTCTTGTATTTGATATAATCCTGTTTTTCCTGTACACTTCTACTAATATTGCATGTAGCATAATCTTCACTGCTCCTGTGTGATATTTACTTTTATATAATATGTTACAAAGTCATACACCATTTTCCCCTTTGTATTCAGTGCAACAAGTTATTTTCTAATTGTAAAGTTTTTTTCTACTCAGGCCTTCTCTGAAAAGTAGCTGCTTGCCCAAACAGACACACCCTAGTCAAAAACAAACAAAAAAACATAATTTAATACATAAAATAAATAAATAAATAAAATATGTGTTGCTGCTGCTGGTGGTCCATCTTCTAACTCTACTCCCAGCCTATAAGATTCTGTCAAAAATGGTTCAGAGGTATCTGCTGTCCTTGACTTGATTGCAATCAGATCTAGCTTTCATCAATATTACATCTCATGTAACTCTGATGTATAGAGTCACTTTTCTGACCCTGTGGTTGCTTCATTTATAAGAGTAGCAGTACTGAGTATTGTGTTATCTGCTTTTGTCCCAGCTAACTACTTCTTAACGCACTTTTCTTAACCAATTTCAACTTCTGATTAGGCTATATTTGTTTATATTGTTCGCCCCACTCCATCACTTTAATCTTTTTTTTCCACCTGACTTCCGTGCTTGCCCGAGTTGCTTCTTTCCAGGTACCCCAGATGTAACCATTCACTTTAGGCTGCACTAACTCTCACCCAACCAACTATTCTTCTTTGATTTCTTTCAGTAAATTACCCCCATTTTTTGCCTATATCATGAAGAGATTACTTTACTTCTACTTTCAGACCTGCTACCAGTTTCCCTTGGGTTCCATCTCCTTTATCTATTTTATTTTATTTATTTTTATTTTGACATTTGTTGACCAGACATGTTCAAATGGGCATGTGCCCTCTTTCAGCATGGGCCTGGGGAGAAAATCTACACACAGAACAATTGTTAAGGTACAAGTAACATAAAGTACATAAAAATTCAAATACATGACAGCCACCGAGTACAGGAGTAAATAAAGATATATATGCCATCTCATAGTAGAGTACACAATAATTCAATCTGCTAAAATCTCTAAATGCAGTACAAAAATAAAACAAACTGCAAGCCCTGAAGAGAGCAAAACAGGAGGCAAAATACTACTGAGTACAGAGTTGAAGTGGAGGTGCAAGTCAGAAAAGAAAGCAGAGAATACGGTAAACTACCGTGCAGTAATAGCTTATTCTTGCACATAAAGGACCGTTGCCATGCAGCATGGCAGCATGCCATGCATATTCATGAAGGCATGCTGCCGTGCTGCAAAATGGACATGGTTCTGTGTACGAGTGCAGGGAGTGTATCTGAGAGCAGTGCTCTCACATTACACACGACCCCTGCACACCAGAATTGCCGTACAGCAATTTAAATAGAGCAAGAATGCTTGTAACACCCTCAACTCATCAGGATAAGAAATCTGGACAAAGCCATAAGGGATAATCATCCATACAAAGCCAGAAAGCTGATAGAATAACAGGTTTAGCATTAGCATGAATTTTCGGCAGGGTATGAAGTATACAACGTGCACCTCTCAACCCGTCAGAATAAGGAATCTGGACAAAGCCATAAGGGACAATTGTCCCTACAAACCCGGAAAGTTGATAGAATAACAGGTTTAGCATTAGAAAGTAGAAAAACACCCACAAGGGCCAATGCCAGTAATAAACGAAAACACCGCAAGGCACAATTCACTTTCAATATAGCAGTGCTGTGTACATCAAGGACACTCCTTAGATCTTAAAAAAGCATGAATTTATTGAAACTTTGTTGTTTTAAAAACACAAACGACTAAGCACTTTCGCCAGCAATCTGGCTTCTTCAAAGTCGTTTGTTACATCTTTACCCAAACATATATAACCCACACAACTGATTTCATTGGTCGAGTACTCATTACTGCTCAACAGTTGATTAAGAAACCTTAATTAATGCCTCTTTGTTCACCTACTATAACATTAATTAAATATAAACAGTATAAAAATGTATATATACAACTACAATATGTTAACCTAATACATGTAAATATACATATTCCTAAAATTCTAATAAAAACACATTAATCTAAAAATACAAAATTTACTATTAAAAACATTGAACATATTAAGCCTACCAATCATGGTTGCCAAACTAATGAAAATGCAGTTAAGATTGGACGCCTGTAGACCGCCTGGCCTGAATGACTGCATCTCTCTCAAACCCCTTTTAAAGCTTAGGTCCCAGCAGGTTTGAGGGTTCATATACATTTTCATTAGTTTGGCAACCATGATTGGTAGGCTTAATATGTTCAATGTTTTTAATAGTAAATTTTGTATTTTTAGATTAATGTGTTTTTATTAGAATTTTAGGAATATGTATATTTACATGTATTAGGTTAACATATTGTAGTTGTATATATACATTTTTATACTGTTTATATTTAATTAATGTTATAGTAGGTGAACAAAGAGGCATTAATTAAGGTTTCTTAATCAACTGTTGAGCAGTAATGAGTACTCGACCAATGAAATCAGTTGTGTGGGTTATATATGTTTGGGTAAAGATGTAACAAACGACTCTGAAGAAGCCAGATTGCTGTCGAAAGCGCTTAGTCATTTATTGTGTTTTTAAAACAACAAAGTTTCAATAAATTCATGCTTTTTTAAGATCTAAGGAGTGTCCTTGATGTACACAGCGCTGCTATATTGAAAGTGAATTGTGCCTTGCGGTGTTTTCGTTTATTACAGGTTTAGCATTAGCACTGATATTCTGAAGGGTACAAAGTAAAAAACACAACAAATAATTTTTTTTCACATATGCAATAAAGTTTAAGTAGATAAGTTAAACAGCAATAGATATTCAGCATAAGTGCAATAGTGCAGCGGTTAGATTGTCATTTATGGTTTGAGCGTTACCAAAACCATTTCCAATTTGTATGTGTAAACATTATAATTTTAATTTATTTGCATATTTATGTAGGAAGTAACTTATATTTCTCAACCAGAGTAGTGTATTAGGCTCAGATGTGAGGTGTCAATGTAATAAAATAGTGAACACCCATATAAACACAAGTTCCCCATACAGTATAGTCACACCAAAATAAATGTAATTACAGCACATTGGGGGATGTCAGGAAAGGTAAATAAATCTATATTATGTAATGAATGATGACTCAATCCCATACAGATGGTGGTCCAATAAAATAAAACATAAGCAATGCTAAGCATTGCACCACTATGCTGACCATGTGTAAGCATTGTGTACATATGAATACTAAGCAATGAGTAGCCCAGCTAAGTGGATTTGCCCATTGGTAAGCAATGCTGTACCTGCCCCTTTAAGCACTGCCAACCATAGCTAAGCAGGTTTGCCTGTAGCTTAGCTTAGCTCAGCATTTTCAAAACCATCCAATCATGGCAAAGGGCAGACAAATCTGCCGTATTTAAACCCTGCAGGTGGGACAACAGCTCATAACTGGTTGTAGCTCTCCACTGTAAGCATTATGGTAGGTGTTGGAGAGGGTATGCACTTTCAGGTGCAGCGCTGAGGCATACAGGAAGTAGGACTCCTGGTAAAAAACCATGACATGAGACTGCTGCAGGACCAGTAACAGAGCTCCCAATATAAAGCAGAAGCCTGGAAAAGTCTCACCCGCGATCTCACCAGCGCCACTGGTATCCCACAGACTGCTGACCAGGTCCAGCACCACTATGACAACTTGAAACAGACGAAGAGTGAGCTCTTGGAACACTGGGTCCAAGAAGCAAGAGAGAGGGGAGATGCCCCAGCAGTTTGTACGTATTCATAGCAATAACTGTTTACCAAAGTCCAGCCTGTGTATGTCATGGTTAGGTATGCCTAAATGATTCTCTATTTTCATTACAGCTCCAGCTGAGCTGGCTGTGAACCAGGAGGCCCATGCCAGTAAGTTGCAAAGGCTGCATCGCAAGGCTGGTGAGTAACAATCCTGTTTGTAGTAGTCATGCCAAATAAATATAAAGGAGTAAAATGTCACCTGGCAGTATAAAAAATGTGTATGGTTTGTACTGAATAAACCAGACAATATGACAGTAATAGTCCCATATTGGTCATATTTAAATAAAAGTGTAACTGCCTGGCAATAAAGTTCTAAATCCTGGACTGGTTGTGCTTACTCTGATATTGTATGGCATGAAATGTTGCATTCACCAAGCTCTGATATCTGAATAGTAATGTTGTGTTAACCACTGTTTCCAACACTGTACTACATAAAAATATGTCTAGAATGTCTGTATAAGAATGTTGTAATTACAAGGTCAGATTGTACAACCAAGAGAGACTTAGACAGAAAACATTGAAGGCTGAGGCAGCAGTTTCACAATAGCTCACTCTGATGATATACAAATTGTTGTATATTTAGTAGACACAGACATGGTTTGAATCCCGAGAGTGGTAGTAAGCTGTGTGCATAATTTCAACTAGGATTCGGTGAATATGTGTAGAAACAATCAGGTAGTGTTAACAAACATCCCCCCCACAGGTCTTCCAGGTAAGAGAACTGCAACTGCCTGGCAATAAAGGTTTAAATCCTGGACTGGTTGTGTTTACTCTGGTATTGTATGGCTTGACATGTTGCATTCACCAAGATCTGATATCTGAATAGTAATGTTGTGTTAACCACTGTTTCCCACAATGTACTACATAAAAAAATATGTCTAGGAATGTCTGTATAAGAATGTTGTAATTACAAGGTCAGATTGTACAACCAAAAGAGACTTAGACAGAAAACACTGATGAAAAAGAAAACAGTTTCTTAATAGCTCACTCTGACAAAACATGAATTGTTGTATTTTTAGGAGACACAGCCATGGTTTAAATCCTGGGAGTGGTAGTCAGCTGTATGCATAATTTTAACTAGGATTTTGGGAATATGTGTAGAAACATTCCCCCCAGAAGTCTTCCAGGTATGAGAAGCAGAAAGTAGTTATAAGACGGTCGAATTATACACTGTGTACAAACATACCACTGGCCAAACCAAGGCCATAGGGTATTGTAATAATAGCTGTTGAATAATGATTAGAGCAATGATCATTAATGTTATGAGTACTGCAAGGATATACAAGTTGTTAATTGACATCTCCCACCCCCACCATATCTGCAACAATAATCTAAACACACAAATCAATGGGCTAGTTTTACACCAAACCTACTGTTGGGAAATATGTCCTATTGTTCAACAAAAACTGAAATGGTGTCTATTTATGTTCCGTGTTGAAATACTATCATTGGTAGACAGTTGCTATCAATGTAACCTGCATGCAGTTGTAATGGCCACGGTGGTTCCATATATGCATGTGATCTGTTTGCTATCCAACTGTTCCAAATCTGTTGTTTTGGGTTAATAGAATATCTATTAACTGTTATAACTAATCCTGGATTGTGTTGACTATTACTAACCCACATATGTTCTAAAACTGCAACACCATAGCACATTTGGGAAGGCAGATCCCAGCAGATCCACCTCTCCCACCTCATCTGGCCATGGCACCAGGCCCCAGCATGTCTAGGACCCACCCCGGGACCTCCTCATCCGCTGGTCCTGCACCACCTTCAGGTGGAACCACCTCAGGGGATGGGGATCGTCCCCCCCTCAGGAGCGGGCACAGACAGGATACTGTCACCCGAAGCCAGGTCTGGTGATTGGTGCATAGCGAGTTCTGAAAAGAGTTTGGAGATCTGGTATACCAGCTTGAGGGCTGTGTGGCACAATTAGAGGTTCAGGCTGCCCCTCCTGCTCAGCCCCCAGCAAAGCCACCTTTGGGGCCGTGAAGGTGCAGTGGTGACTTCCCATGGGTGGGGACCTCAGTCCCACTGTTTCCATTTGGGGGTTCATGGGCTTCTGATTTTTAAACACCCCTCCCTGTCCAAGGTGTTTACCTCTCACATGTGTCATATACCGCCATGTATGCGGTCTTGTCTATCTTCCTACCCAACCTACCTACCCAAATATACACACTATCCTTCCACAACATGCCATTCTCACCTTAAAAAAAGGGCAATCTGTTCCCAAAAATAATTTTTCCCCATACATAGCTGTCCATTTCGCACACATGTCGACTGAACAGATGTAATCTGGTCTAATTGGCTTCACAACACATTATTGTTGTCCTCACCCCTTTCTCAGGGGTTTGAGTGTCCAAATATACCTCCAAAGTCAGTATATATGCACAGCTGTTGCTGTACAAGAAATGGACAGCTATGGATATTCCCTGCACCTGTCCTGCACATCCCTAGCTACTTTCCCTATTGTCGTTCCTCTGCATGCCCCCTTTTTCACCACTTTCCTATCACCCTTTTTTCTTTTCTTTTAAATAAAGTAGCATGGGGGTACATGGGAGTAA